>NC_081409.1:531515790-531625790 GCF_030272615.1 Cryptomeria japonica | reverse complement strand
ATGAACCATATAACCTATCGGTGAGCATATACCGGTGACTGTGCATAAGTCACTAACCTTGCCAGTGAACACAATGTGTCGGTTCAACAGTAAACCAATATATCCATAGTGTCAAATCAACAATATAGATCTCCAGAAAGATAAGTGTTGACATCAATGACAAAACCAATTTAACACATCCATAATACCAACAATCTCCCCCTTTGGCATTGATGGCAACACTAGATGGAAAAACATCTAAGTGTCAAAGCAAAATGCCAAAAACCAAAAATCTCCCAAAAAAAGATCAATACCAGAAATCAAAACCAAAATACAAAGAGTATATATCTCTCCAATGAATAATCTCTCCCCTAATGAATAATAGTTTTCCATAGATATCTCTCCCCCTTTGACATCAAATTCCAAAATAGTTAAGAAGAATTACCAGAACATACAACCAACTACTCCCCCTGAGAAGTAGCTCTCCTCCATCAAAGCCGGAAAAAGATTTCTCTGTTAGTTTCTGTCGGTTTGATGCCAATCTTCAATCATCTAAGTTTCTATCAGTGAGGGTATTGCCCCAAGCTACTCTCTGAGATATTCAATTTTTTCCTTAGGCAAAGGCTTTGTAAAGATATCTGCAATCTGCTCTTTAGTATTCACATAAACCAATTTCACTTCATTTTCTTCGACATTCTCTTTTAGAAAATTATACTTTATAGAAGCATGCTTTGTCTTAGAGTGAAATACCGGATTCTTTGATATATCAATTGTTGTTGAATTATCACAATAAATGATTATCGGTTCTTTGCATTTTACCTTTATGTCCTTCAACATTTGCTTAATCCATAATACCTGAGTACAATTAGTTGTTGTTGCAGCATATTCTGATTTTGTTGTTGATAATGATGTACAATTTACTTCTTGCTTATCCATGAAATCAATCCGCTACCAAGAAAGAATGAACCGCCGGTGATACTCTTTTTGTCATCTACATCTCCTGCCCAATTTGCATCGGTGTATGCACATAAATCAAAATTTTCATCTTTAGGATACCATAAACCAAGAATCGTTGTGCCTTGTAGATACCAAAAAATCCTTTTTACTATTGATTCATGATTTTCTTTAGGATTATTCTGAAACCTTGAAACAATATTGTTAGGACCCAGAGGCAACTGAGAGGGGGGGTGAATCAGTTGTCTATTAATTTCAACCCAAATATAACTTAATAAAACTTGATACTTAATACCAGTAAACCAAACTTAATATCGGTTAACAGTTTAACAATTAATATCAATACCAGTAAAACTTAATGCATAGAACAGAAAGAGAAACAACGTCCACAACACATAACACAAAGATTTGTACATGGAAACCCTATAAGGGGAAAAATCACGGTGGGAAACCTTACCCACAATCAGATGATACTACTGCAGATAGTATGTGTATACAAATGGGGTCTGCACATGCAGAAAGGCCAACCGCCTAGAGCTCATTGCTCAAACAAAAAATAGGAGTCACACTAAACACAATTGGATGGTTAAATCCAATGATAATGTACTACTCAAAGTAGCATCTTCAACGTTGGATTCAGTACTGGTTAAACTTTGATAATCACCTTCAAACCTTCCTTAAACCTTCTCTATGGTCTGCTCATATGATCTTCAATGTTCGCACATACCATGTTATAATACCATAACCTTTTTCTTTTATGCTCATACCATATCCTATATCATAAATGATACCTTACATATATACCAAAACCTAAGACCAAATGTGTAGGTCAACTAACAAATAATATTACAATTAAATCAATTATAAATAAGTTAAGATGCAATGCATCACATCAGCACAATACAATTATAACAATATTCAATTAATTAAATCATCTCCATAATGTGTCGTGCTAATCTATAGATCATGTATGTCGGTCTATAACCTAGACCAATTTGCCAATAACAGCAAATATGTCAACCCGATTAGACCAATAACCAAAATACCAAAACCAAGTGTCCAAACTATGTCTTCAACATAACCAAGTGATCTCCAGATGATAACAAATCATCCTCGGTGTTGGTGAACAATATAACCAATCAGTGAGTGATATATTGGTGACTGTGCATAAGTCACTGAACATGTCGGTGAACATAATGTGTCAATTCAACATAACAAAAGATCTACAGAAGGATAAGTGTTGATAAGTGTTGACATCAATGACAAAACCAGTGCAACACATCCATAATACCAACAAATACATATTGCATTCATTATATCAGGTCTGGTTTGTGTTAAATACAGTAAACCTCCAATCATAGATTTGTATCTTGTCGGATTAATATGAGCTAAATCATCCTTTAATGTCAATTTATCAGTTGTAGCCATAGGAGTACTTACCGATTTAGAGTTTTCCATACCAAATTTCTTCAGTAGTTCCTTCAAGTATTTTGTTTGACATATGAATATACCTTTATCAGTTTGTGAAATCTACAATCTTACAAAGAATTGTATCTCACCAATCATATACATGCATCTTGTTAGCAAAGTCTTTCCACAATCCATCTTCTCCTCCAAAAATGATATCATCAACAAAAACTTCAATAACCAAGATGTCATCATTAGTCACTTTGCAATATAAATTGTTGTCAGCATTACCTTTAGTGTAACCAAGCTTCACAAGATATTTGTCCAATCTAGCATACCAAGCTCTACGAGCTTGTTGTTGATATTGTGGATGTGTTGCATTGGTTTTTTCATTGATTTCAACACTTGTCAACAATTATCCTTGTGGAGATCTTTGGTTATGCTCACCGGCATGTTTAGTGACTTATGCACA
The DNA here is from genome assembly GCF_030272615.1 of Cryptomeria japonica. NCBI lineage: Eukaryota > Viridiplantae > Streptophyta > Pinopsida > Cupressales > Cupressaceae > Cryptomeria > Cryptomeria japonica. Next base: position 531,622,978 of record NC_081409.1, on the reverse strand, counting down.
GTCACTCATATCTGGTTAACCGGCAGGTTATATTGTTCACTGGTACTAAGGATGATTTGTTATCATCTGGAGATTACTTGGTTATGTCGAAGACATTGTTTGGACACTTAGTTTTGGTGATTTGATTATTGGTACAATCAAGTTTGCATATTTGTTGTTACCGGCAAATAGGTCTAGGTTATGGACCGGCAAGCATTATCTATTCCAGATCAGCACGACACGTTATAGAGATGTTTTATTAATTGGTTATTATTGTGAATGCATTGAACCAACATCATGCATCACATATTGATTCATTTGTAATTGATTTAATTGTAATATCTTAGTGAGCCGACCTACACATTTGGTCTTAGGTTTTGGTATATATGTAAGATCACATTTATGAGATTAGGTAGAGAGAAGGTGAAAAAGGATTGTAATAAGGTATATGTGAATATAAGAAAAGCTATACATGCAGACATCATCTGAAGATTCAAGGAAGGTATGAGTAAGGCAAATCAGAGCTTAATCGGTACTGAATCCAGCATATGAAGATGTTATTTTGAGCAGTACATTATCACTGGATTTAACCATCCAATTGTAGTCAGTGTGACTCCCATTTTGTGATTGAGCAGTGAGCTCTAAACAGTTGGCCTTTCTGCATGTGCAGACCCCATTTGTACACACATACTATCTATAGTAGTATCATCTAATTGTGGGTAAGTTTTCCCACCGTGGTTTTTCCCCTTACAGGGTTTCCACGTACAAATAATTGTTATGTGTTGTGTATGTTATTTTTCTTTATGTTTCATGCATTAAACTTTACTGGTACTGTTATTAACTGCTAAACTATCTACCGACATTAAATATTGGTTTACCGGTATTATGCACTAAGTTTGGTTAAAGTATATTTGGGTTGAAATTAATAGACAACTGATTCACCCCCACCCCCCCCCCCCTCTCAGTTGCCTTTGGGTCCTAACAATTGGTATCAGAGCTAAGTCCTCTTTTTGCAGAAGTTTAACAGCTTGAGGAGATTCTATGGCAACTAACTATTTCAGAAAGGATAGTCTGAAGCTTGATGGAGCTAACTATGGTATATGGAAGATCATAATGGAGACTCATCTGAATTACATTGGAAAAGACATATGGGATGTTACAAAGAATGGCTATGTTGGTCCTATGATGTAAGTGCTAGGCTAGGTGAGTGCAATTCAGGACAAAAATGTCACAATAGGCCACCAAGGAAACCCAAAACACCTAACCAACCAGACTTACACCTTCAAGACACTCTTCAATTGATCATAAACAACATTCTGGACCCCAAGAATAACATTGACAAGATCTTAGGATCAAAACTTGAAAAATTGCTCAAGCCTACTCAAACCGGCTAGACACCAAACTTGGCTTCAAGTTGGAATTTTGACAAAACAGTGAGTAGGGATCAAACTAAAGGGTCAAGGTGGATTAAATTCCCATACAAACATGCTCAAGGTCTGGTGACACAACAAACTGATCAATTCAACAAGGTTCCTTTGTAAAACCCCAAAATCCTTGTATACTCAAGGGGACTTATCAAAACAACTTTGCAAAATTGCAAATGACCAACAACAAAAAAATGGATATCCAAATACCCTTTATTGAGAAAGTTCTGAATCCAAAAGGAGGTGGTTTGGAAAAAAAAGGAGACCTGATGCCCTTCACAAATGCAAGTAGGCCTAATTAGGCTTAATTAGGTGGGTTTGTGAAGGAAGTATATGAAATGTGATTGATTAGAAAGTTTAACCAATTGAAAAAGTTTTTTCCACACCCCAATTGACCAAATCTAGGATTTTTTGTATTGGTTCAACCCCTATTTTGTTTTATCACCAATTTTGCATTTTGAAACCAGGTTGTCACATGAGGATGCCAACCTAAAAATCAAAGCAAAGGCCAAAAACACCTGCCAACCTGCAAATTTATTCTAGAATCATTGATTACATATACAAACCTCTCATTCCACAAATTTTTAGAATTTTTGTACGGTGGCCATGAGAGGAAATGCAAAAATAGGTCAAAACCCTAGGTTTAGGAGGGTTTCAAAACTATTTTTAGTAAAAATGCAATAACTTTCGAACCAAAGAACTTAGAGACATAAAATAAAAATAAAAAGAAAGGTAAGAGGCCCCTAAATCTGAATCCATAAGTTATAACCTCCCATTAGTCCAAAAATAATCCGTACAAGAGAAAAAAGGTGACTATTTGCATAAAAACAAGGTTTTTTTATTGATTGCCAATTGAAAATTTACATCAACTCCTTCATCACCCACCTGAAAGGGCTTATGAAGGCATCCCCCATCAGTTAAAACCATTTTTTGAACTAATTATCCAATGGGGAAGGATATTTTCTTACAAACAAAAAGTTGTCAAGTGTTGTGATGACAACATTGACACTTTTTGACAATTTTTGCTCAAAAGCACTTAAAAGTGCAAACTAACTTTCTAAATCCTACCAATGGTCATGAAGGATCAATTTATTTCCAAAAACAATAAAATAACTCAAAACTAAATTTTATGACCCTTTGACCATAGTTGACCAAGTGGCTCATAAATTGCCAAACCTAGGACTAGGCCTCACAAAAGGATCAAAAACAAGACTTATGACTCCTAGCATGAAATAAATATTCCATGACCCCTTAAGAGTCATAACAAGCTAGGATAATCAAGTTTTTAAAGTTGGTGCTCCTACACCATACTCCCCATGAGTTTTTGAACTCAAGTTCTTACTTGAGTCAAGTTTATCAAGTGAAGATCCATGATTTTGGATCTGCTCTTCAGTCATCCATGTGGCATCAATGATGGAGAGTCCTTTCCACTTTACTAGGTAATACAAATATTTATTCTTCCTATTTTGTTTTAGAATCTTAGAATCCAAGATCTTTTCCAACTCAACCGGCTTGCTTTGAGGAAGGTTGGTGACATAGTCTTCTTGGTCATGGAAGATTTGATCATTAGAAGTACCTACACCTTCAGAAGGACATACAACAATGTCAATACCTACATCACCTTTATAAGAGGTTAGATCACAAATATTGAAAATATGAGAAATTTGCAAAGTAGGAGGAAGAGAAATCTCATAGGTGTTGTCACCCATTTTGTTTAAAATGGTGCATGACCCCACTTTCTTCATATGCAACTTGGAATATCTACCCTTAGGCAATCTTTCCTTCCTGAGATATGCCCAAACTTTGTCTCCAATTCTGAAATGTACTTCCTTTCTCTTTTTATTAGCATGGGCTTTGTACTTTTGAGTAGTATTTTGAAGGGTTTGTTTCACCTCTTCCTGCACTTTTGCTATCAAATCTGCAAGTTCTTCTCCTTGTGCACTAATTTTGAAATCAGATGGTAATTCTACCAAGTCTAAGGGACCTCGAGGATGCATGCCAAACACTGTTTGAAAAGGAATCTTCCCTGTTGACCGGTTTAGAGAGTCATTGAATGCAAACTCTACTTGAGGGAGTGCCATCTCCCAATTCTGATTGTATTTCTTTGTTAAGCATCTAAGTAGATTACCTAGTTACCTATTCACCACTTCTGATTGGCCATCAATTTTTGGGTGATATGCAGAACTATAGGTCAGATTTGTGCCCAATTTCTTGAACAAAGTTCTCCAAAAATGGCCTTGAAACTTCACATCTCTATCTAAGACAATTGTTTTTGGTAACCCATGAATTCTGACCACTTCTTTGAAGAAGAGATGGGCAATATTTGAAGCATCATTTGTGCTTTTACAAGGTACAAAATGTGTCATCTTGCTGAACCTATCCACAATGACAAAAACATTATCATACCCTTGCTTACTCCTAGGCAATCCCATTACAAAATCCATTGAGATTGATTCCCAAAGTCTAGAAGGTATTGGTAAGGGTTGACACAATCCTTGATTGGTTGACACACCTTTTTCTTACTGACATATTGTACAAGTTTGAACAAACTTTTTGACATCATTTTCCATTTTAGGCCAAAAATAACTCCTTTTGACTAGATCTAGAGTTTTATCAATACCAAAGTGGCCACTCATGCCACCACAATGTTTTTCCTTGATAATATTAGACCTCATTGAGCATTTAGGAATGCAAAGTTGAGAACCTTTAAACAATAAACCATCTTGAATGAGGAAATCTAAAAAATCAGTGTGATATTTACCCACAAGTTTAGAGCAAACCTCAAAAGCTTCACCAAAATCTGAATCACCTACATAGAGAGTCTTGAAGGCATCAATACCAATGATTTGAAGTTGGATTTATTGAACCAAACTCACTCTTCTACTTAATGCATCAGCCACTTTGTTGGCTTGACCCTTTTTGTGCTTGATAGTGAAAGTATAGGCTTGAAGTTGCTCCATCCATTTGATGTGTTTAGCACTTAGTTTCTCTTGTGAGTTCAGGTAGCTAAGAGCATGATTGTCTGTGAAAACCACAAACTCCTTTGGTAGAAGGTAGTGTCTCCATTTTTTCAATGCTTGAACCATTGCATAGAGTTCAAGGTCATAAGTAGAATACTTCTTCTTCGCCTCATTGAGTTTTTCTAAAAAGAAAGCAATAGGTCTATTTTCTTGGCTTAGGATAGTCCCTATAGCCAAGTTGCTAGCATTTGTTTCAACTGTAAACACTTTGCCAAAATTAGGCAAGGTTAGAATAGGATATTGTGCCACCCTGTTCTTCAAATATTGAAAAGCCTCATTGGTTGCATTAGTCCATACAAACTTAGTTTTTCTACCACCTTTAATTGTATCCAACAATGGAGCACATATATGACTGAAATTTTTAATAAACTTCCTATAAAAGGTGGCTAATCCATGAAAACTTCTCACATCACCTGGATTCTTTGGTTGAGGCCAACTTACAATGGCTTCTACCTTACTTGGATCCATCTTTAGTGTGCCTTGAGAGATGACAAAGCCCAAAAATGTGAGCTCCTTCTGCATGAAGATACACTTCTCTAGATTGATGATTAGTTTGTGCTCATGAAGCTTCCTTATAACCTGCTCCAAATGGTTAATATGCTCTTCTAAAGTGCTGCTAAAAATCAGAATATCATCAAGATATATAACCACAAACTTATCATTGAATTCTTTGAAGATTTCATTCATCAACCTCATGAATGTCCTTGGAGCATTGCTCAAACCAAAAGGCATGACAAGCCATTCATACAAACCATCTGTTGTCTTGAATGCAGTCTTCCATTCATCTCCCAGTCTGATCCTTATTTGGTGATAACGAGATTTGAGATCAATTTTAGAGAAGTAGCAAGAATTTCCAAGTTGATCAATTAGGTCCTCCATCCTTGGAATTGGGAACCTATATCTTATAGTGATCTTGTTTATAGCCCTGCTATTAGTGCATAACCTCCATTTCCCATCTTTCTTGGGTGCTAATACTGTTGGTATGGCACAAGGGCTAAGACTCTTTTGAATGAGTCCCTTGTTCAACATCTCATGAACTTGTCTTGAGATCTCAGCATTCTGATTGGGTGTCATCTTGTATGGTGCCTTGTTGGGCAATGATGCACCAAGAATCAAATCAATTTGATGGCAAACATCTCTCAAGAGTGGGAGGGTAGGGGGAAACTCACTTGTGTTGACTTCCTTATACTTGCCAAGCAAACCTTTCACAACATCAGGAATAGGTGCTATAGGATCATATTCCTCTTTGTCCTTGGGTTTCACAACCAAAACAAAATTCTCTTCTTGGGACTCTTTCAATGTTTTTACCATCTCTTTCTCACCAATTACAATGAGTGTGGGCTCTTTCTCTGCCTTAGTGTCAGGCAATGGTTTCATGGTATAGGTGACTCCATCTTTTACAATGGTGTAGGTGTTCTTCCTACAACTATAGGTGGCATCCATGTCATATTGCCATGGCCTCCCTAGTAGAAGATGGCAAGCATCCATCTCTACAATATCACATAAAAATTGTCCTTAAAATCACCTAAAGAGAACTCAATCATGGTTTGATTAGTCACAAGGGTTTGATGCCCCTTAGTAAGCCAAGAAACATGATAAGGAAAAGGATGAGCAGATTTAGTTAGTCCAAGTTTATCTACCATTTCTCTAGAAACCAAATTTTCAGTTGAACTAGAATCTATGAGTAGGTTACACACTTTACCTTGGCACCTTATCCTTGTCCTAAAGAGATTCTTCCTTTGGGGAGAATCTTGGGTGTGTGGAACTTGTAGGAAGGCCCTCCTCATCATTAGGACCGTACCTTCTTCAACATCAAGTTCATGTCTCTCCTCTTGGACCACTTGAGTTCTTCTTTCACCTTGGTTGTTGTTGTTGTTTTCTCTTTCAGGGCACCTTCCAGCATGGTGTCCTAACTGATTAAAATTGAAGAATTTGAGGGGTTCATTTTATCTCCCTCTTCCTCTACCAAAAGGTCTTCTCCCTCTAGAGTTTCCTCTACCACCATAGTTGCCTTGTTATTTGTTTCCATGGGGCTGCTCCCAAGATTTGTTGTCATTACATGACTGCCCTTTACTCCAAAAATTGCTCTTGCCTTTGGAGTTCTTGTTGAAATTTCTGCCTTTACCCTTGTTGCCTTGGTCTTGCCTCCTCTTCAACTTATCTTCCACTTTAAGTGCCAATTGGTAGCACTGTTGTACTGTGGTGGGGGTACACAAATTCAACTCATCTTGGATATTCATTTTCAAGCCATTCAAGTACCTAGATAACCTTTCACTTTCCCTTTCCACGGTCTTGGACTTCAAACACAACTTTTGGAACTCCTCAGTGTATGTGTTGATGTCCATGTCCTTTTGCCTGAGATTTTGCCTCCTTATATGAAGTTGAACTTCATAATCTGCAAGGATATAGGCCTCATGTATCTTGACCTTCATGTTTTTCCAAGAGGTAATCAAACTCTTGTCCTCTTTCACCCTTTCTCCTTGAAGAAAGTTCCACCATGTCAAAGCTCCACCTTTCATCTTGGACTTCGCTATCTTGACCCTCTGACTTTCAGGGATCTCTTCACAATCAAAAAAACAATCTAGGGCATTAACCCATTCAGGGTCCATCTTGCCATTGAAGGTAGGCAAGTCAAGCTTACTATCAGTGGTTCTCCTTGCCACTATCTTGAGGGCATTAACAAGGTACCTCTGGTCTATAGGTACATCATCAGCATCATCCTGCCATAAGGGTTCTTCCTCTTATTCACCCCTCTCTCCAAGGTCTTCTCCTTGTCTCCTCTCATTAAGCTTCTGGTTAAGACTGTTTACTTAATTCATTAGGGATTGCACCCTCTTTGTCAATTCCACATTTTTCATGTGGTGTGGGAGCCTTTGATTGTTATTATCTCCATTTGCATTATTCTCTGACATATTTCACTCCTTAGGTTCAAAACCTAAGCTCTGATACCACTTGATGTAAGTGCTAGGCTAGGTGAGTGCAATTCAGGACAAAAATGTCACAATAGGCCACCAAGGAAACCCAAAACACCCAACCAACCAGACTTACACCTTCAAGACACTCTTTAATTGATCATAAACAACATTCTAGACCCCAAGAATAATATTGACAAGATCTTAGGATCAAAACTTGAAAAATTGCTCAAGCCTACGCAAACTAGCTAGACACCAAACTTGGCTTCAAGTTGGAATTTTGACAAAACAATGAGCAGGGATCAAACCAAATGGTCAAGGTAGATGAAAATTCCCATACAAACATGCTCAAGGTCTGGTGACACAACAAACTGATCAATTCAACAAGGTTCCTTTGTAAAACCCCAAAATCCTTGTATACTCAAGGGGACTTATCAAAACAACTTTGCAAAATTGCAAATGACCAATCAAAAAAATTGGATATCCAAATATCCTTTATTGAGAAAGGTCTAAATCCAAAAGGAGGTGGTCTAGAAAACAAAGGAGACCTGTTGCCCTTCACAAATGCAAGTAGGCCTAATTAGGCTTAAGTAGGTGGGTTTGTGAAGGAAGTGTATGAAATGTGATTGATCAGAAAGTTTCACCAATTGAAAAAGTTTTTTCCACACCCCGAATAACCAAATCCAGGATTTTTTGCATTGGTTCAACCCCTATTTTGTTTTATCACCAATTTTGCATTTTGAAACTAGGTTGTCAAATGAGGATGCCAACCTAAAAATCAAAGCAAAGGCCAAAAAAACCTACCAACCTGGAAATTTGTTCCAGAATCATTGATTACATATACAAACCTCTCGTTCCACAAAGTTTTATAATTTTTGTACAGTGGCCATGTGAGGAAATGCAAAAATAGGTCAAAACCCTAGGTTTAGGAGGGTTTCAAAACTATTTTTAGTAAAAATGTAATAACATTCAAACCAGAGCACTTAGAGACCTCAAATAAAAATAAAAGGAAAGGTAAGAGGCCCCTAAATCTGAATCCATAAGTTAGAACCTCCCAGTAGTCCAAAAATAATCCATACAACAGAAATAACGTGACTGTTTGCAGGAAACCAAGGTTTTTTTATTGATTGCCAAATGAAAATTTACATCAACTCCTTCATCACCCACCTGAAAGGGCTTATGAAGGCCTCCCCCATAGATTACAACAAATTTTCAAACTAATTAGCCAATGGGGAAGGATATTTTCTTACAAACAAAAAGTTGTCAAGTGTTGTGATGACAACATTGACACTTTTTGACAATTTTTGCTCAAAAGCACTTAAAAGTGCAAACTAACGTTCTAAATCCTACCAATGGTCATGAAGGACCAATTTATTTCCAAAAAAAATAAAATAACTCAAAACTAAATTTTTATGACCCTTTGACCATAGTTGACCAAGTGGCTCATAAATTGCCAAACCTGGGACTAGGCCTCACAAAAGGATCAAAAACAAGACTAATGACTCCTAGCATGAAATAAATATTCCAAGACCCCTTAGGAGTCATAACAAGGTAAGATAATCAAGTTTTTAAATTTGGTGCTCCTGCACCATAGAGCATCAACCTTGGCTAAAGATCAGGAGAATGATTGCAAAGCAAGAGAAGCACTTTTGAGCACATTGTCAAATCAGCAAATCATGGGATTATCAGACCGGTCCATTGCTAAAGCTATTTGGGATAAATTGGAGACATTGAATGAAGGTGATACCACTGTCAAAATTGCAAAACTAGAATCCTTTCGGGTCAGGTATGAAAATCTGAAAATGGAAGAAGATGAAAGGATTTTTTCTTTTATAGAAAGAGTTCATGAAATTATTTTGGGTATACAATGTTGTGGAGGATCCTTAAGTGAAGATGAAATTGTTTCTAAAGTTATAAGAGCTTTGCCACCGGCATAAAAAAATGAAAGTAACTGCTATTAATGAATTGAGAACAATGCCTAATGCATCAGTATCTAGAGATGCTTTGGTTGGAAAACTTTCAGCTTTTGAACTTGAGGAATTTTGTCCTATTGCTACAATTAAGATAGATTTGGCTTTTAAAGCTTCATCATCTGCAGCAGCATCATCATCATCTGAAAAATCTGATTGGATTGCACTCTATGCTAGAGAAATTGAAGAAATTAGAAGAGAGAATGAAGAACTTGAAGAGCTTGAAGCACTATTTGCAAGGAAAATGCCTAAAGGTCCAGTTGGAAGTAAGTATGAAGGTAAAGCACCATTTAAATGTTTTAACTGCAATAAAATTGGTCATATGGCATCTAGGTGTCCTGATAGACATGCAAGATTGAAAGAAGAAGTAGAAAGAACATTTAAGCCTAACCCTGAATATCAGAGGTACAAATTTAAGAAGAATAGAGACAAATCATGTTACTATGTTGATGAAGGAGTTAATAATGATTCTGATGAGGAACCGGTAGACAATGGATGGGCTTTTGTTGCAATAAAAGAAGATCAACCAGCATCTACTGTTCAACCAGTAGAGCAGGCCCTGACAGCTAAAATTGAAGAAAAGGATGAATGGATCATTGATTCTGGATGTTCACATCATATGACTGGTGATAAGAGTAAATTCTTAACCTTTCAGGAATACAATGGAGGTCTAGTAAGATTTGGAGATGACAAAGCTTGTTTGATTAGAGGAAAAGGCACTATATCTTTTGATGGTAAGCACAATACTGATAATGTTTACTATGTTGAAGGTTTGAAGCATAATCTTTTGAGTGTTGGTCAATTAGTTGAAAAGGGATTTCAATTATAATTCAAGAATGGTAAATGCAAAATCATGAATAGAACTGGTTTGGAAATTGCAACCGATAATCAGACTAGAGGTAATATCTTTCATTTGAATAACAATGAGAAGACATGCTTGATTGCACATGTTGATGAAAGTTGGTTATGGCATAAAAGACCGTGTCATGTAAATTTTGATTGCATTATGAAAATCAGTACAACTAAGGCAGTAAGGGATTTACCTAAGATTGTTAAACCTCACAATCTGGTATGTAAGGAATGTCGATTTGGAAAGCAAGTTAGAGCAAATTTTAAGAGTATTCCAGAAAAATCCAATAATGTTCTTGACTTAATTCATATTGATTTATGTGGTCCAGCAAGAACTAGAAGTTTACAAGGAGATAGATATTTTATGCTAATCATTGATGATTATTCTAGAATGTGTTGGGTTACTTTTCTCAGGGAGAAATCAGAAGCTTTTGGGAAATTCAAACTATTCAAAGTCATGGTAGAGAATGAAACCGACAAGAAAATCAAATGTTTGAGATCAGATCAAGGAGGTGAATTCACATCTAAGGAATTTAATAAATTCTGTGAAGTGAATGGAATTAAAAGACAATTATCAGCACCTCGGACACCCCAAAAAAATGGAGTTGTGGAAAGGAAGAACATGACTATTTTGGATGCAGCTAGAAGCATGATATCAGAAGCAAACCTACCTCATGTGTATTGGAGAGAAGTAGTCAATACAATTGTTTATACATTCAATAGAGTTCACATCAAAGGTGAAACTGGTAAGACCCCTTATGAACTATGGTTTGGTAATACTCCTACTCTTAAATATTTCAGAATATTTGGAAGCAAATTTTATATTAGGAGAGATGATTATATTGGAAAATTTGATCCTAGAAGTGATGAAGGAATATTTCTTGGTTATTCATCTAAGAGGAAGGCATATAGATGTTTTAATAAGAGATTGCAGAAAATCATTGAAAGTGCAAATGTGAAGATTGATGAACAGTTTAGAAGGTCTATAGACTCTGAACCGGCAGTTGAGATAATCACAAATGAACCTACAATAAGTACACCGATACAGAATGTTGATCCAGTCACACCGGCATCATCTGAGAATTCCACAGTGACTGAAGAACAGCAGCAAGTGAATACACCCAGGTATGTAAGATTGAATCACTCTGAAAGTCAGATAATTGGGAATAAGTATCAAGGAGTTATGACTAGAGGAAGACTGGCAAATGAAGAGGTATGTCTAATTTCTCAAATTGAACCAGCAACTATTAATGAGGTATGTGAAGATAAACATTGGATTAAAGCTATGGAAGATGAATTGGAACAAATTGAAAAGAATAACACATGGACATTGGTTCCCTGGCCTAAAAACAAAAATGTAATTGGAACTACATGGATATTCAGAAATAAACTTAATGAAGATGGTAAGGTAATCAGAAACAAAGAAAGATTGGTGTGTAAGGGATATTCACAGAAAGAAGGAATTGATTACAATGAAACCTTTGCACCGGTAGCTAGAATTGAGGTAGTCAGATTATTCTTATCTTTTGCAGCACACAAGAACTATAAAGTATATCAAATGGATGTTAAATGTGCATTTCTAAATGGTGATCTTGAAGAGGAAGTTTACATTGAACAACCTGATGGATTTTCTTGGATAGATGACAAAGATATGGTTTGTAGGTTAAGGAAACCTTTATATGGATTGAAGCAAGCTCCTAGAGCTTGGTATGCTAGATTGGACAAATATCTTTTGAAGCTTGGTTACACTAAAGGTAGTGCTAACAGCAACTTATATTACAAAGTAACTAGTGATGACATCTTGGTTATTGAAGTTTTTGTTGATGATATTATTTTTGGAGGAGAAGATGGAGTGTGTAAAGACTTTTCTAATAGGATGTAGGAAGAATTTGAAATGTCTATGATTGGGGAGATAAAATTCTTTTTAGGATTGCAGATTTCACAGACTGATAAAGGTATATTCATAAATCAATCAAAGTACTTGAAGGAATTACTAAAGAAATTTGGCATGGAAAACTCTAAACTGGTAAGTACACCTATGACTACAACTAATAAACTATCATTGAAGGATGTATCAACACATGTTAATCTGACAAGATACAAGTCTATGATAGGAGGTTTACTGTATTTGACACAAACAAGACCTGATATTATGAATGCAGTATGTATTGTTTCAAGATTTCAGAGTAATCCTAAGGAAAATCATGAATCAACAGTAAAAATGATTTTTCGGTACCTACAAGGCATAACAAATCTTGGCTTATGATATCCTAAAGATGAAAATTTTGATTTATGTGCATACACAGATGTAAATTGGGTAGGAGATGTAGATGACAGAAAAAGCACCATCGGCGAAGCATTTTTTCTTGGTAGCAGACTAATTTAATGGTTGAGCAAGAAACAAAGTTGTACATTACTATCAACAGCAGAATCAAAATATGTTGCAGTAGCAACTAATTGTACACAGGTATTATGGATTAAGAAAATGTTGAAGGACATAAAGGTAAAATGCAAAGAACCTATAATCATTTACTGTGATAATATGGCAACAAATGATATATCAAAGAATCCAGAATTTCACTCTAAAACTAAACATGTTTCTATCAAATTCAATTTTCTAAAAGAGAATGTTGAAGCAAAAGAAGTGAAATTGGTTTATGTGAATACTAAAGAGCAGATTGCAGATATTTTTACTAAACCTTTGCCTAAGGAAACTTTTGAATATCTAAGAGAGCATCTTGGAGTTATACCCTCACCGATAGAGACTTAGATAGTTGGAGCATGGCATTAAACCGGTAGAATTAACAGAGAAACTTTTTTCTGGCTTTGATGAAGGAGAGCTACTTCTTAGGGGGAGTAGATTGAATATATTTGGTTATAGCAATTGGTATTTGTAATGAACTGATTGTATTTGATTTTGTATTGCTTTGGCATTTGATGTCAAAGGGGGAGAGATATCTATGGAAAAACACAATATCTTTTGGGGAGAGATTATTCATTGAGGGAGAGATTGTTACTCTCTGTATCTATAATTTGATTTCTGGTTAATGATCTCTTTGGGAGATTGTTGGTTTTTGGTTTTTGGCATTTTTGCTTTGGCACTTAGATGGTTTCTCCATCTTGTGTTGCCATCAATGCCAAAGGGGTAGATTGTTGGTATTATGGATGTGTTGCATTGGTTTTATCATTGATGTTAACACTTGTCAACACTTATCCTTGTGGAGATCTTTGGTTATGTTCACTGGCATGTTCAGTGACTTATGCACAGTCACCAGTATCTGGTTAACCGGTAGGTTATATTGTTCATCGGCACTGAGGATGATCTATTATCATCTGGAGATTAGTTGGTTATGTCGAAGACATTGTTTGGATACTTGGTTTTGGTGATTTAATTATTGGTACAATTGAGTTTGCATATTTGTTGTTACCGGCAAATAGGTCTAGGTTATGGACTGGAAAGCATTATCTATTCCAAATCAGCATGACATGTTATGGAGATGTTTTAATGATTGGTTATTATTGTAAATGCATTGAGCTGACATCATGCATTGCATATTGATTCATTTGTAATTGATTTAATTGTAATATCTTAGTGAGCCGACCTACACATTTGGTCTTAGGTTTTGGTATATATGTAAGATCTCATTTATGAAATTAGGTAGAGAGAAGGTGAAAAAGGATTGTAACAAGACATATGTGAATATAAGTAGAGCTATACATGCAGACATCATTTGAAGATTCAAGGAAGGTATGAGGAAGGCAGATCAAAGCTTAATCGGTACTGAATCCAGCATATGAAGATGTTATTTTGAGCAGTACATTATCATTTGATTTAACCATCCAATTGTAGTCAGTTTGACTCCCATTTTGTGATTGAGCAGTGAGCTCTAGGCAGTTGGCCTTTCTGCATGTGCAGACCCCATTTGTACACACATACTATCTGCAGTAGTATAATTTGATTGTGGGTAAGGTTTCCCACCGTGGTTTTTCCCCTTACAGGATTTCCACATACAATTAATTGTGTTATGTGTTGTGTATGTTATTTGTCTTTCTATTTCATGCATTAAACTTTATCGGTATTGTTATTAACTGCTAAACTGTCTACCAACATTAAAGTTTGGTTTACCGGTATTATGCACTAAGTTTGGTTAAAGTATATTTGGGTTGAAATTAATAGACAACTGATTCACCCTCCCCCCCTCTCAGTTGCCTATGGGTCCTAACAATTGGTATCAGAGCTAAGTCCTCTTTTTGCAGAATTTTAACAGCTTGAGGAGATTCTATGGAAACTAACTATTTCAGGAAGGATAGTCTGAAGCTTGATGAACTAACTATGGTATATGGAAGATCAGAATGGAGACTCATCTGAATTGCATTGGAAAAGACATATGGGATGTTACAAAGAATGGCTATGTTGGTCCTACTCAAAGTCAACCTAATCCACCAACCTTGGCTAAAGATCAGGAGAATGATTGCAAAGCAAGAGAAGCACTTTTGAGCGTATTGTCAAATCAGCAAATCATGGGATTATCAGACCGATCTAATGCTAAAGCTATGCACTAAGTTTGGTTAAAGTATATTTGGGTTGAAATTAATAGACAACTGATTCACCCCCCCCCCCTCTCAGTTGCCTCCAGGTCCTAACACTTTCTTCAATCCATACAAATCTTTCCTTAGTCTACAAACCATATCTTTATCATTTGTCAATGAAAATCCATCAAGTTGTTCAATGTAAACTCCCTCTTCAAGATCACCATTCAAAAATACACATTTTACATCCATTTGATATACTTTATAGTTCTTATGAGCTGCAAATGCAAGAAATAATCTAACTGCCTCAATTCTAGCTACCGGAGCAAAGATTTCATTATAATCAATTCCCTCTTTATGTGAATATCCTTTACAAACTAATCTTGCTTTTTTCTTTATTACCTTACCATCTTCATTAAGTTTATTTCTAAATACCCATTTAGTTTTTAATTACATTTTTGTCTTTAGGTTGGGAACTAATGTCCATGTATTGTTATTTTAAATTTGTTCTAATTCATCTTCGATTTCTTTTATCAAATGTTCATCTTGACATGCTTCAATAACAGATGTTGGTTCAACTTGAGAAATTAAGCATACCTCTTCATTTTCCAGTCTTCCTCTTGTCATAACACCTTGATACTTATTTCCAATTATCTGATTTTCTGATTGATTCAGTCTTACATACCTGGGTTTATTCACATGTTGTTGTTCTTCAGTCACTGTGTAATTCTCTGATGATACTGGTGTAACTGGATCCACATTTTGTATCGATGCAATTTGTATTGGTTCATGTATGATCATCACAACTATCGGTTTAGAATCTACAGACCTTGAATTTCCTCTAAATTGTTTATCTATCTTCACATTAGCACTCTTAATGATCTTCTACAGTCTTTTATTAAAACATCTATATGCCTTGCTCTTAGATGAATAACCAAGAAATATTCCTTCATTACTTCTAGGATCAAATTTACCAACATACTCATCTCTCCTAATATAGCATTTGCTTCCAAATATTCTGAAGTATTTAAGAGTAGGAGTATTACCAAACCATAGTTCATAAGGGGTCTTACCAGTTTCACCTTTGATGTGAACTCTATTGAAAGTGTAAACCGTTGTATTTACTACTTCTCTCTAGTACACATGAGGTGGATTTGCTTCCAATATCATGCCTCTAGCTACTTCCAGAATAGTTTTGTTCTTCCTTTCCACAATTCCATTCTATTGAGGTGTCTGGGGTGTTGATAGTTGTCTTTTGATTCCATTCACTTCACAAAATGTATTAAATTCCTTAGATGTAAATTCTCCTCCTTGATCAGATCTTAAACATTTGATTTTCTTACCGGTTTCATTCTCTACCATTGCCTTGAATAACTTGAATTTTCCAAAAACCTTTGATTTCTCCCTGAGAAAAGTAACCCAACACATTCTAGAATAATCATCAATAATTAGCATAAAATATCTATCTCCCTGGAGACTTCTTTTTCTTGTCGGACCACACAAGTCAGTATAAATTAAATCAAGAACATTATTGGATTTCTCAAAAAAAATCTTAAAATTTGTTCTAACTTGCTTTCCCATTTGACATTCCTTATGTACCAGATTATGAGGTTTCACAATCTTAGGTAAATCCCTTACTGCCTTAGTTGAACTGATTTTCACAATGGAATCAAAATTTACATGACAGAGTCTCTTATACCATAACCAACTTTCATCAATATGTGCAATCAAACATGTCTTGTCATTGTTATTCAAATGAAATATATTACCTTTAGTCTAATTACCGGTTGCAATCTCCAATCCAGTTTTGTTTCTGATTTTGTATTTTCCATTCTTGAATTGTAACTAAAATCTTTTTTCAACTAATTGACCAACACTCAAAATATTATGCTTCAAACCTTAAACATAATAAACATTGTCAGGATTGTGCTTACCATCCAAAGATATAGTACTTTTTCCTTTGATTAATTAAGCTTTATCATCGCCAAATCTTACTAGACCTCCATTACATTCCTAAAAAGATAAGAATTTACTTTTATCACCAGTCATATGATGTGAACATCCACTATCTATGATCCATTCATCTTTTTCCTCAATTTTAGCTACCAGGGCCTGCTCTACCGGTGGGACAGTAGGTGTCGGTTGATCTTCTTTTATTATAACAAATTCCCATCCATTGTCTATCGATTATTCATCAGAATCATTTGTAACTCCTTCATCAGCTAGTAACATGATTTATCTATGTTCTTCTTAAATCTATATCTCTGATATTCAGGGTTAGGCTTATATGTTCTTTTAGCTTCCTCTCTCAATCTTTTATGTCTATCAGGACATCTAGATACTATGTGACCAATTTTATTGCAATTAAAACATTTAAACGATGCTTTACCTTCATACTTACTTCCAACTGGACCTTTAGGCATCTTCCTTGCAAATAGTGCTTCAAGTTCTTCCAGTTCTTCATTTTCCCTCCTGATATCTTCAATTTCTTTATCATAAAGTGCTTTCCAAACAGATGATGATGATGATGAATTCAAGGCTAAATCAGGCTTAACTATAGCAATAGGACCAAATTCCCCAAGCTCAAATGCTAAAAGTTTTCCAACCAAGGTATCTCTAGAAACTAATGTATTAGGCATTGTTCTCAAATCATTAATAGCAGTTACTTTCATTTTGTAAGCCGGTGGAAAAGCTCTTAAAACTTTAGAAACAATTTCATCTTCACTTAAGGATCCTCCACAACATTGTATTCCCAAAACAATTTCATTAACTCTTTCCATAAAAGCCTAAATTATTTCATCTTCTTCCATTTTCAAATTTTCATACCTGGACCAGTAACATTCCAATTTTACAATTTTGAAAGTGGTATCTCCTTCATTCAATGTTTCCAATTTATCCCAAATAGCTTTAGTAGTAGATCGGTCTGATAATCCCATGATTTGTTGATCCGATAATGTGCTCAAAAGTGCTTCTCTTGCTTTACAATCATTCTCCAAGTCCTTAGCCAATGTTGGTGGATTAGGTTGATTCGAAGTAGGACCAACATAGTTGTTATTTGTAACTTCCCATATATCTCTTCCAATGCAATTTAGATGTGTCTCCATTCTGATCTTCCATATACCATAGTTAGTTCTATCAAGTTTCGAACTGTCCTTCCTGAAAAAGTTCATTGCCATAGGATCTCCTCAAGCTGTTAGAATTCTTCAACAAGATGACTTAGCTCTGATACCAATTGTTAGGAACCAGAAGGACAACTGAGAGGGGGGGTGAATCAGTTGTCAATGAATTTCAACCCAATTATAAATTAATTCATCTTAATACATAATATCGGTAAACCAATCTTAATGTCAGTTAAATAGATTAACAGTGTATATCAATACCGATGAAAGTTAATACATGAAACAGAAAGAGAAACAACATCCACAACACATAACACAGAGATTTTTGATGTGGAAAACCTGTAAGGGGAAAAACCATAGTGGGAAACCTTACCCACAATCAGTTGATACTACTACAGATGGTATGTGTATACAAATGGGGTCTGCACATGCAGAAAGGCCAACCGCCTAGAGCACACTGTTCAAAAGGGAGTCGCGATGACTACAATAGGATGGTTAAATCCTAGAATAATGTACTGCTTCAAAGTACATCTGAAATGTTGGATTCAGTACTGGTTTAAGCTCTAATAAACACCTTTAAATATTCATTTAACCTTCAAATGATGTCTTCTTGATTCGCTCTATGATCTTTAATATTCGCACATACCAAGTTACAATACCATACCATGAGCAAATTCTTATCTCACAAATGAGATCTTACATTTATACAAAACCTAAGACCAAATATCTAGGTCGGCTCACTAAGAATATTACAATTAAATCAATTACAAATAAGTCTTGATGTGATACAACATGTCAACCCAATACATTTACAACAATATCCAATCAATAAATCATCTTCATAATGTGGCATACTGATCTGGAATAGATAACGTATACCAGTCCATAACCTAGACTTATTGGCCAGTAACAGCAAATATGTCAACCCGATTAGACCAATAACCAAAACACAAAACCAGGTATCCAAACCATGTCTTCGACATAATCAAGTGATCTCCAGATGATAACAAGTCATCATCAGTGTCGGTGAGCCATATAACCTGTCGGTGAGCATATACTGGTGACTGTGCATAAGTCACTAACCTTGTCGGTGAATACAATGTGTCGGTTCAACAGTAACCCAATATATCCATAGTGTCAAATCAATAATGTAGATCTCTAGAAGGATAAGTGTTGACATCAATAACAAAACCAATGCAACACATCAATAATACCAACATGTGTGTGTGTATGTATATATATGTATGTATATATATATGTATGTATGTATATATATGTATGTATGTATGTATATATAGGTATATATATATATATATCTATCTATATGTATGTATGTATATATGTATGTGTGTATGTATGTATGTATGTGTGTGTGTATATATATATGTATGTATATATGCATATATATATTTGAATGTATATGTATATACATATATATGTATGTATGTATGTATGTATGTGTGTATGTATGTGTGTGTGTGTGTACGTATATGTATATATACATATATGTGTGTGTGTGTGTATAAATACATATATGTATATATATATTTATATATATATATACACATACATATAGTATGTATATATGTGTGTGTGTGTGTGCATACATATATGTATGCATATATATATACATATATGTATGTATATGTGTGTGTGTGTGTGTGCATACATACATACATATATGTATGTATATATTTATATATATAAATATATACATACATATATGTATGTATATACATATATGTATATACATACATATATGTATATATATATACATATGTATATATATACCACCACGTGGGTTGCCAACCTTTAATTACACCACTATGTGGTGTTTGACCACGTCATCTTTTATTTACTACTTAGTGGCATTTGCTCGTGAATCTCCACTACATGGAAAGTAACATGTCTTTTTTCATTACACCACCACATGGTGTTTTCATATGGATTTTTAAATTCAAAACAGAATTAAATAAGCTTTTTTATATTACCACTATGTGGTAAATGATTGTGACTTTTAAATGTCATTAACTGAATTAATAATGCTTGATTCTTTTTAAATTAAATGATTATATTTATGTGTGTGTGTCTCTCTCTCTATATGTATGTATGTATGTATGTATGTACATATATATGTAGTGCCCCTCACTAATTCATTTTTCCTTTTGTGCATTGATAGAGTATATTGATATAGCTTAGACTATTTTGGAATACTTTTGATTAGATGTTTATAGACGCACTTATGATTTGGATGCTTTATTATTGATGATGGATTACCATTTGATGATCTGTGTGTATTCATTTTATATGTGTGGTTTATAATTGCTTATGGTGATTTGATGGTATCTTATTATGTACTAGCCTTATTTCATGGCTGCAATTGATATGATGACTATGATAGTACTTATTTGATTGTGATTGTCTTCTACTGCGGTTGTGATAGGGATGATGTCATACCACTCATTCATGAGCACGATATGACATTGTGATTTCTTTTCACTTGTTTGTTTATTTCATGGTATATGTTATTGTATATGTTGTTGTATGTGTATTGGTGGTGACAAGTTTGCAGGTACCAAATATCGACTCCACTTGGCTTCATAGGTCTGAGCGTGTATTCATCTTAATGGCAAGTTGATTGGAGGTGACACAAGATTCTATTAGACACTCTAGGTTTAAGTTGATATCCTTGCTAGTCTAGTATCTTGTGTTGAGTCATCTTGTGGTATTTTGTGTTATCCTATGTTGGGTTGTTTTAAGGATTGTAATTATTGGTTAATTAATTATTAATTAATTAATTGGCTCATATAGTTTATAATAACAAATTAAATTAATAGTTGATATTAATATTTGATAATAATGTGAGATTGTTTTTTTATTATATAAGCAAGGAGAAGGCCTTGAACCTAAGAAACAGAAAGATCACCAAACATCAACATTACCCCAAGTTGAGAATAGCCATCCCACATAATAATAGATACTAAGCCAACCCATCAAAAATAATCAAAAATATTCATATCCATGTAGCTAAACCTACTAATTCCAACTAACTTCCATCTTCCTATCTTACTATCAACTTTATAAGTATCATTAACATGAAACATGTTACTAAAAGTATTTCTCAGAATTAAGTCTAAATAGAGAGGCATGCAGGCCCAGCAAAGTAACCATCTCAAAAACATAATCAAAAAACCAAGCAGAGTAAGGAAACAAAAACTAGAGAGAAGCCTAATCCTTCTTTATCAAGTCCCAATTCCACTAGATCCTATCAATTTGAGTTGTCCAAGTTACCATCTAGTTGTCCCCATCATCAACATCCTTCTCTTTATGCCCCTGTTTTGCCATTTTTTGTTTTTCTTTTTTATTTTCCCATATCCTGACACTAGACCCATGACCGCTTTGTTCATGACACCAAATGTAATGCAACAAAGTGAGCTAAAGGCATCACAGATTTTATAAAAAAATTATTTGTACTCCTCATTCTTCTCCTCCAGGTTAACCACTCTCTCTTTTAGTTCTATCAGTTTCTCAAACACATCACTGTTGTTCTCTTTTTCAAACAGAGGTTCCTATGAATAGGGGACCATTTCTTCATCATCTGAATGGTTAGGCACCATGGGACTTTGTTCAGGATTATCTGGTTCCTCATCCTTTTCACTTTCTTCCTGCATCTCTTCTTTGAAATTTTCATCAGGGTCCTCTTCCTCCATCTGGTAGTCTTCCTCCTCCGAGTTATCCATGGAAGTCTCCTCATTTTCTTCAAGGTTGTAGACTTCGTCAAGATTTTCTACCATTTCTTTGTTCTTCACTTTACACTTTTTCTGCTTATCTTTGAGTCTAGCAGATCTTCTCTCGCCCGAGCTACCTTCTTTTCTCTCCTTTTCAACAGTATTTTCTTCCTCAGTCTCCGATTAATGAAGATCTAAGTCAATAGAAATACTCTTTCTTGCAAACTCTTTGTCAATTTTTTTAGCTTTGGCTGGACTATTCTTAGGGGTGTTCAGCTTTCTTTTATCTGGGTTAACATTGAGAAGGGAAACTTCCAGGGGTTTGATTTCTTGAATCATAAGGGTTTTCTTGCCGTTGGCCTTGACCGAGGGACTGGAGTCAGGAGAGTGGAAGGGATTGGAGTCAATTAGCTCCATCTTAGTCGAAGTTCCCTATTTTTGCTTGAGGAGATCATCTATACATGGCAAGGATAGCAAGCGCCTATGGTTAGGGGAGTGGTCAAAGAAAAATTTATAGAGCAGGTGAATAAGACCTTGATGGAGTGGAGGGTTAGCTCCATTTTCAATGCAAGACTCTAAGGACGAGTATAGGAAAAAATTAAGGTTTATTTTCTCACCATGTCTAATAATATTAAGGATAGGGAAGTGATACCCATGAACCATAGTGTACCGCCCTTCTAAAGTAAAATGCTTCATCACAAAATAGCTTACAATAGGGTAGGGTTAAGGAAGACAGAGCGGCCATACCCATTTTGATTGTTATTAAGAATTGTTTATTAATGATTTTATGTTAAGGATTATTTATTATTTATTGTTTATTTTTTATTATTTTTTATTTATTTATATTGTCGTGGACTTAATATTTATTTGGGTACTACGGTTTAATTATTTATCTAGGCCATTATATTTTATTGTGCCTTGATTATTTAATAAATTGTTTTTTATATTATGTTAATCCCTTTTATCCTATTGGGCTCTCTGATTATTTATCTATCCTACCCATCCTATTTTTCTATTGGCTAGATATTTTGGGGTTAGTAAAATAACAATTTATATTCTTACCTTGGTATTTGCATAGGGGTTGGTAAGGAATATATTTTAATCTATTATTTTGATTGGCCAACGTATTTGTATGGTTTTGATTTGATTTTCTATATAATGTATTTTCATTGATTTCACGAGGGTTGGCCTGTGTGATTTTTCTGGAAAATTATTGTTGGTTTTTCCTGCGAATTTAGATTGTGGTGTTTGCTTGGCTAGGATCTTGGATTGTTGCGCTTCATCAAATACATTTGCCTTCTCTTTAACTTCCAGGTTGTAGCTTTATTTCTCTTGCATTTTGGTTTGAAAAGATTGTTTGTGTATTATGGAGTGTTGCCATGAACGACATCCACATAATGTTTTTGTTTGTGTAATTGTTGACAAATTATTGTTGTGCTTTGGTTATATCCATAATTATTGTTTCTTTTTAATTTATCTTGGTTATTGCTTGCTTTGTGTCCTTCTTTAGGGTGATTTTGGCCTTGATTGAAAGACTTGTGAATATTTTTGGGCATTGTTGTAGTCGTGTTTTTCATTTCTAAGTTTTTTTGCGCTCTGTGTCTTATGCGCTATTTGTTTGGATGTATGCACTATTAGATCTGGTAAATGTGCTAGATTGTGCCTTGGATGTGCTATATTATGCCCTGGATGCATTGAAACTTGTATTAAATGCACCATTAAAACTTGGTCTATGCACTATAGAATGCCTTGGATGTGCTACAAAATTCCTTGGATGCACTGCAGAATTAGGCAGATGTGTTAAAATACCCTATCTTTTATGTTTTTTTTAATATTTTTGGGGTTTTCTAAGTTGATTATCCAGTTTTGTTTCTTCCCAAAGGTTGTTTTCTTTGTATTATTAGGGTTCCTGAGTTGTCCCAAGACCAATTTATTGGTTGGAATCAATTTTATGTGTTATTTGTGTTATAACTTGGGCTCATATTGGATAGGATATTGATATTGTGTTTGTATATTGTGTATGAGGCTGCTATTTATCTTATTGAGAAAGTTGGATAACTAGGTTGTGTTG
This sequence comes from Cryptomeria japonica, assembly GCF_030272615.1. Lineage (NCBI taxonomy): Eukaryota > Viridiplantae > Streptophyta > Pinopsida > Cupressales > Cupressaceae > Cryptomeria > Cryptomeria japonica. Next base: position 531,599,376 of record NC_081409.1, on the reverse strand, counting down.
TAGAGAACCCTTGGTCATGTTATATTGTGTTTGTATGTGTTGTTACCCTAAGGTCTAGGTGCATGTTAGGGGGGAGTGGACTTCCAAGTGAGTGACTGGTGTTGCGAGGAGTCTAGGTTACTCAGGGTCTAGACTGCCAAAATATCTCATTTGGAGTCTACCTTTTGATCAAGTGATAACTTATTTAATTAATTCTAGAAGGGTTGGGTAGTAGGAGTAACTCATCTTAATAAGATGAGAAATGGATATGGTGGCCCCAATGCCTTTCCTAGTGGTAGTAATCTAGGACAAGATTAGGAAGGCCTTGGTGACCCAGGTAAGCTAATCTCCCTTACTCCTTAAAAGGTTGAGATGGATCTGCATGAGTATTTTGGATGTCAGGACAGGTCCCCAGGTTCCCATTATGATTGCATATGATGACACGTTTATCTACATGTAGGTCCTAGCACCTTGAGTTTTGATTTTGCGTGTTTCCTTGAGAGGTCTTGAGTTATGTCTTGCTCATTGAATCATCTTGGTTATGTGGCCTCGATTATATCCTTTGGTTGTTAGGTGTCAACCTAGATCTAGAGTGTGAGTGAGATCTTATGTCATCTCCTAGCATGGGAGGTGGTTCCTTATGGTTCCACATGGTCAGGTGGTTTGATGCCTTCTTCCATTGGGATGTTCTTCAATGGATGCTCTTGTGTGTGGATGTCAATTCTTATCTCTTCAACTATGGATGGATACTTGTTGCATATTGATGTATATAATTCATATGGCATATGTATGTGTACAACTCATGATTTAATTGTATTTATAGATAAGAGCTATGCTCCTTGACATAAAATGGTTGATGTATATGTAATGGTAGATGATATATTAGGTGAACATATAAATGTATCTTGTTGTATCTTGGATATTGACTCATTGGTGGAAACAATGTAATTGGTTCTTATAGATATGCATTTAGTGTTATGTGAATGCCTATGATGATTAAGGAAATGGATTAGTAATGTGGTAATTAGTATTGGAAATAGAATAATGATTCTAGGATGTTGAATAAGTGATGCAACCATGGTCTGGAGGATCCTCAAGGAGAATAATCTAGATCATGTAGCAAGAGTAACACCACAGAAGCACCAACACAAAATAGAGAAAATACAAGATAAAACATCCTCAATATCATGGATTCATCATAAATTAGCCAACATCATGTAGACAAACATGTAGGCTTACAGGCCTAGTTACAAAATACATTCCAAATTACATTCCATCCAAACCTCCAAGAGGTGTTCTAATTACATATCATGAATTGATATCGCCATATCTCTTCGCTATCCCCCAAATAATCAAATACAACAATATATATAGAATCTAGAACACATCCAAGTCGACCACAAAATATTACATTCTCCAAGACAAGAAAATGGAATGTGTAAAATAGGTAAGACCTAAACTATGAAGATCTCATCTGCCAAGGACAAAAATGAAGTGCAACCCACAAAGGAAGGTCGGTCGAGGGCCCAAGAACATCGTGTGTGGTGCTAGTTAGATCTGCAAGCCAATAAAATGCTCTGCAAGAGAAGAAATATCCAACTATCTACTAAGATCAAACTATTGCGGGTACTAAGAAACAAAAAATCTGAAAGCGACAACTTGTGAAAAAAGGGTCCAAATGAACTGAAAATATAGAACAAGGAATGAGAACAATTCTAGAAGCCAAAAATCTGGCCACAACTAAAAATGAACAACTACCGAAGAATGTTGAAAGAAACATAGAAGCTGCAACATAGAACTGAACAGGAACAAAACTAAAAACAAATATTTTTGGTTGATGCAAGATTTCTCATCGACCAAGGATGCTCCTGCATCAGACACCCCGAGTAGAAAAAAGATGTTCCATGAGTGGAATCTCATCAACATCAAAAAGGATTCAGGATATAGACCCCATGCTCATTTCTAATCCAGTTGTCTTCTTTGTCTGCAAGTTTACTTCACCTTACCTCTTCCTATACCTTGGCTAGATTCTCCAATTTCGTATTATCTTCTCCTCTCTTTCCATGCTTCATACCTGCACATTGTCTCTTACCACTGCTCTCCTTCTTCTGCAAGTCTAATTTATTTCTTCCATAGGAATCCATCTTATCTACCACCATAACTCTAACTTTACTACCATATGATACCACCTTTCTATAAGACTCATCCATAAGGTCCATCTTCAAATCCATGTCATCCTATGCATCCTGCTTCTCAGCAAAACAACTCTTCACAAGACTCAAGTTATTCACTTCCTTCTCCTTCTCCTTCAAAGAAGCCAAAGTAAAATTCTACCCATCCTTCTCAATAGTGATCAAGTTTCTTCTACAATCATAGATAGCTCCTTTATCAAACTCCCAAGGTCTACCCAACAAAACATGACAAGCACAAATAGACACGATATCACACAAGACTTCATCTTTGTAAGGTCTAATATTAATATTCACCCAACACTTCTCTCTCACCTCTTTTGCATGATCATCTTTCAACCAAATCACCTTATAAGGATAAGGATGCTCAAGCCTCTTTATAACAAGCTTCTCTATCATCTCCTCAGATACCAGATTATCAGTACTTCCACTATCCATAATAACCTTCTAACACTTACCTCTTGATTTGCATATAGTCTAGAAAAGATTCTTCCTTTGTGTAGGTTTGGTCTCCTCTCTGCTCTGCTCCACCAAGACTCTTATAAACATAAGGGATTATCCTTGCTCTAGTTCTACCACACTCTCATCTGTAGCTCTAGTTTCTTGGTTCTCATGTGCCATGAAATTCCTTTCCATTCCCTTCTTACTAGTTCCCTAAGAACACTCATAAGATCTATGTCCAATTTCCCCACACTTGAAACATTTACCCAAGAATTTCTTATGGCTACTGCCATTTCCTTTTCTTTATGTCTCTGATCCAGTTCTTTACTCCATTTAGGTTTTGATTCTTCTTCAATAGTCTGTTTCTCCATACTGCCACTCATCTGCCCTCTATTCTCTACATATCAAGAGACAACTATCTGCACCAAGGACACCACAATAGAATGGAATTGTAGAAAAGTGGAATCCGACCATAGTTGAGGCAGCTAGAACAATGTTGATACAAGGAGATGTACCTAAAATATTTTGGAGAGAAGTTGTTAGCACTACAGTATACACAATGAACTGGATATTGGTTAAGAAAGGTAATGATAAAACACCCTATGAATTATAGCATGGTCATATTTCTAATGTCAGTTATTTCAAAGTCTTTGGCAGCAGGTGTTACATAAAGAGAGATGATTATACTAGAAAATTTGATCCTAAGAGTAATAAAGTAACATTCCTTGGTTACTCAACCAAGAGAAAAGCATTCAAGTGTTTTAACAAAAGAACTAAGAAAAATGTGGAAAGTTTTAATGAGTATTCTGACAAATCAAATGATACCAACAAGTCTGATGTAGTTGAGAAATAGAAGATAGTGATCATTGAATTGGAGATTCAGATTGATGTTGAGCTAGACAGTGTGGAAGATACTACTCAACTAGTAGATGAAGAAGATGAACATGACAAACAAGAAGAAACTTCTATACCAGAACCGGTTATACCTAGATATGTTAACTTGAATCACTTAGAAGATCAAATAATTAGTGATAAGAATGTTGGAGTACAAACAAGAAGAAAGATTAGAGAAAGTGATTGTCTGATTTTCACAATTGAACCAAAGACAGTAAGAGAAGCTCTCAAGGATGATGATTGGATAAAGGCTATGAATGAAGAGCTTGATCAAATGGAGAAGAATAACACTTGTTCACTTGTCCCTATACCAGCTGATAAAAATGTGATTGGTACTAAGTGGGTATTTAGAAACAAACTGAATAAAGATAGTGAAGTGGTTAGGATCAAGGCTAGAATAGTTTGCAAAGGATATGCACAACAAGAAGGTCAAGATTATGGAGAAATCTTTGCACTGGTTGCTAGACTTGAAGGAGTTAGAATGCTACTTGTAATTGCAACATTTAAAGGATTCAAAGTTTACCAAATGGATGTTAAGTTGCATTTTTTAATGGAATCCTAGAAGAAGAGGTGTATATTGAACAACCAGAATGGTTTGCATTGACTAGAGACAAGGATATGGTATACAAATGGCAGAAAGATTTGTATGGATTAAAGAAAGCTCCAAGGACTTGGTATGAGAGACTTCATTCAAATCTGATAAAGATTGGATTTCAATGAACCATTGAGGACAACAATATTTACTTGAAGATAGAAGTAGATAAGTTATTGATTGCAGAAGTATTTGTAGATAATATCATATTTGGAGGAGATGATGATATGAGTCTAAATTTTGCATAAGAGATGAAAAAGGAGTTTGAGATGTCTCTGATAGGTGATATTAATTTTTTCATTGGTTTGCAGGTACAATAGATGAAAGGTGGTATCTTTATCAATCAGTCTAAGTATGTGAAGGAGGTATTGAAAACCTTTGGGCTGGAAAACTCTAAACCGATTGGAACTCCCATGGTTACAAGTTGCAGATTATCAAAAGAAGATTATTCAGATATAGTAGATGAATCTAAGTATAGATCTATGATTGGGAAACTACACTATGTTGTTCATAGCAAACTGGATATTTCTCATGCAGTTGGTATTGTGGCAAGATTTCAGAAGAGTCCTAAAGAGACTCACATGGTGGAAGTGAAGAGAATTTTCAGATATCTTTGTTGGCATATGTGCAAAAGTCTGATGACATGATGATATTGTATGTTGTCATTGATGTCAATATGTTGAAGTATGAACCAGTATATTGAAGTAAGCAACCTGGCAAGTGAACTGGTATGATGATTCAAGTAAACTAGTATGCTGATACAAGTAAACCGGAATGATGGTACAAGTGAAGCGGTATGATGAAATGTGAACCGGTATGATGGAATGAACCGGTATGTGAACCGGTATATGGAAAGTTTGTATCGGACTTTCTGGTTGATACATTCCAAGTCTATGTGATTTGACCAATGACATCCTATGATGGGTTAGCATTGAAATGAAAATCAAATCATGTTGCCACGTCAGCCTTGTGCACGTGAAGGATTTTCTTGAGGATCTTGCATGAAGAATATTGATCCTATCTACCTAGGGAATATGTGAAGTCTCGGTAAACAGTGGAGAGCGCGTGATGGGTTATCAGCTTCCAGAAGCGGCACAGAATGAATGATGGAGAACGTCTTGAGATCTATTCAAGACTGTTTTATTCAATACAATGTATTTGAATGGTCAGGATTGGACCGACTATATTGATAACCTAAATATTTAGGGTTTAGGGTTTATGCTACCGACCTGTCTGTTTCCTATAAGGTCGATGATGATTTGCATTATGAAGTTGTTGGCAAATGTTATGTGTGTATCCAAGTGAAGAGATACATGATTCTTGCCAGACCGAAGAAGTGTGTTGATACCTGCAGATGTGATTGAAGAAGTAAAGGAACTAAAATGGATCTGTCTTGGCATTGAGTGCTATTATCAGATCAGTGTATTACCTGTTGACTTCTAACCATTTCAGCAGTTGGAAAATCCCTTAACCGGGTAGCTTTAATAGGATTTCTGTAAATCCTTTAATAGGGTGACTCAAATTCATTGAGTTCTTCAAATCCTCTTGCGAGGTAACCTCTAGCAGGGTTCTAACCTTTAACCAGGTATTTAGCCATCCCTTAACCGGGTGATCCCTAGAAGGATCGGTTCCTAGCAAAACCTATTGTAAAGTCCTTAACCGAACTAGGCTCCTAACAGAGCGGACTTTAGAAGAGTTCAAAGAACAACTTGTGGGTATTTATCCCCACTGTGGTTTTTCCCAGTTGGGTTTCCACGTGAAAAAATCAGTGTGTCATGTGTGATGCTTTTTCATGTGATGATTAGTGTTTTCTGTTAAGTGGTAATGCATGTTGATCCAGTGGTCTTTATATTTCTGATGTATTACTTGTTTATGCATATGGGTGAAGTGGAAAGGAGAGATTAGGTTTTGTGAAGATCTAAGTGTTACCATTTTATGTGCTTCACAATCTCACTGTGTTTTATCGGTAGTGCCCTGTTTTAGATCAGTGATCCTGTTTACCAGTTTGTGCAGTCTTTACAGTCAAAGTGGTTTAAGGAAGTTTTTGTCTATACTGATTCACCCCTCCCCTCCCCCCCCTCTCAGTATCTGTTGAGTACTTACTGTTCATCATTATTCATCAATTGGTATCAGAGCATCCTCTAGGTCCTCTGTGTTGTAAGCTCCACTACTTGAGGAAAAGATCCTATTCTAATGATGAATAGGGAAGGTCCTAAGTTTAACAGAGATAACTTTAAGATATGGAAGGATAGAATGAAGATATACATTAAAAGCATGGGTGCTCAACACTGGAGCTATATTGAGAATACTTATGTTGTCCCTACCGGTACTCTCACCAATGATCAAAGAAGAGAAATTCAGGAGAATGGGAAAGTAATGGAAGCTCTTATCAGCAGCCTATCTGATGTTGAGTTTATAGATGTTTAGGAAAAATACAATCCCAAAGATGTATGGGATACTCTGGAGTCTATCTATGGCAGTGATGAGCATGTGAAGCAAACTAAGGAAGAAAGCCTTAGAGGAAAGTTTGAAGACATGCGGATGGTTGAAGGAGAGACCATTCAACAATATGGGATAAGGATTGAAACTATTGTTGGAGACATCAAGAGTGCAGGAGGTACAATGGATGATTCCACCATTGTTAGCAAAGTTTTGAGAACCTTATTACCAGTCTATGCAATAAGGGTTGCCGCTATTCAGGAGTTGAGATCTATTGACAAGACAAAGGTGTCCCTTGATTCTATCATTGCTAAGTTGACCGCTTATGAGCTAAATAGTTATGATGGCAGTGTTCAGAAGACTGCTTCAGCCTTTAAAGCATATGTTGCACTATCTAGAAAGGGTAAAGAAGTTAGTACCAGTTGTGAACCTAGAAAAAGAAGAGATATGGATGATGAGAAGATCCTGATGGAATTTGAAGCTCTTTTGGCCAAGAGACTTCCTAAGGGAACTAGAAAATACAGAGGAAAGCTCCCTTTGAAATGCTTTTCTTGCAATAGGATTGGACACATTGTTGTAAACTGTCCTAATGGTGATAATAAGGACAAACCGAAGAGGTTCAAAAAGTTCAAAGGAGGAAATAGGAGAAACTATCTTGTTGCAGTTGATGAAGGTGTCACTGATGATGAATCAGAAGATGAAGAAAGTGAAGACATAGTATTTGTAGCTGTCAAGGAAGATGTGTCAGACAAGAAGGCTCATGTCTCCTACTTTGATAATTCCAATGAGTGGATTATTGATAGTGATTGTTCTCACCACATGACTGGTGACCAAAGAAATTTTTTGTCTCTGGAAGAGTATGATGGAGGTGTAGTCCTATTTGGTAATGATGCACCTTGTATGGTAAAAGGAAAAGGGTCCATCTCTCTAAATTGAAAAAGCAATGCTGATAATGTGTATTGGGCAGAAGGTCTCAGGCATAACCTTCTGAGTGTGGCTCAGTTGAATGATAATGGACTCACTCTAGAATTCAAAGATGGAGTGTGCAAAATAAAAGGAAAGAGTGGTGAACTGATGGCCACCAATATGTAGACCAAAGGTAACCTATTTCAATTAAATGCAAATATCAGCCAATGTCTAATGGCTAAGTTTGATGACAGTTGGATATGGCATAAAATACTTTGTCATGTAAATTTTGATAATATTGTGAAGGCCAGTAAGATCAAGGCAGTTAGAGGATTGCCTGTGTTGAACAAACTGGAGAATCCTCTGTGCAGAGAATGTCAACTGGGGAAAATGTCTTCCTCAACCTTCAAAGATAAATCTTTCACAGCAGAAAATTTATTTGATCTTGTGCATACTGATTTGTGTGGTCCTATGAAAACTAGGAATGTTCAAGGAGATAGATACTTTATGATTCTTACTAATGATTGCTCAAGAATGATGTGGGTCACATTCTTGAAAGACAAGTTTGAAGCTTTTGGAAAGTTCAAAGCCTTCAAAGCACTAGTTGAAAAGGAAAGTGGTAAGAGGATCAAATGCCTTAGAACTGATCAAGGAGGTGAGCTCACCTCTGGAGAATTCAATAAGTACTGTGAAGAGAATGGAATCAAGAGGCAACTGTCTACCCCCCGAACTCCATAGCAGAATGGCCTCACAGAAAGGAATAACCAGACTGTAGTTGAAGCAGCCAGAACAATGTTGATTCAAGGAAAGGTTGCTCACACTTTTTGGAGAGAAGCGGTGAGCACTGCAATCTACACTACGAACTGGGTACTCATCAAGAAAGGTAAGGATAAAACACCTTATGAGTATTGGACTGGTAAGACTCCTATAGTAAGCTACTTTAGAGTGTTATATCAAGAGGAGTGAACACCAAGGCAAGTTTGATGCAAAATGTGATGAGGTAATATTCCTAGGATATTCCACCAAGAGAAAAGCTCTCAAGTGTTTTAACAATAGGACTCAGAGAATTGTCGAAAGTGTCAATGTTAGAGTTGATGAAACCTTTGAGAAACCTAACAAAACTAGCAATGAGCAAGTGGTAGATGAACCGGTTGTAACCTTCTAGGAACTGATTTCAAAACAGCCAAATACCAGTAACAGTGCTCCTACATCGGTAGATGTTGATGCTGATGAAGATGAGGATGAAGAGGAAAAGCAAGAGGAAAAAGCTAAGATCATTCCTAGGTTTGCAAAGTTGAATCATGATCCAAACCAGATCATAGGAGATAAGGATGCAAGAATTCTTTCAAGAAGAAAGGTCAGAGAAAATTCTTGCATGATCTCTAAATTTGAGCCTAAAACATTTAAAGAGGCATATAAAGATGAAGACCGAATCAAGGCTATGGAAGAGGAACTTGACCAGATAGAAAAGAATGGTACATGGTCTTTGGTACCCAAACCTGAGCATAAAAGTGTTATTGGCACCAAATGGGTTTTCATAAACAAGATGAATGAAGATGGCACAGTGGTAAGAAACAAAGCTAGACTGGTGTGTTAGGGATATGCTCAAGAAGAAGGAGAAGACTATGGAGAAACTTTTGCTCCAGTAGCTAGATTGGAAGGAGTTTGAATGCTTCTTGCATATGTTGCCTTCAAGGGATTCAAAGTGTATCAGATGGATGTAAAATCTACATTTCTGAATGGGATACTTGAAGAGGAGGTGTATATAGAGCAACTAGATGGGTTTGCCCTATCAGAAGACAGTGACATGGTGTGTAGGCTACATAAATCCTTGTATGGATTGAAGCAGGCACCTAGAGCATGGTATGAACATTTACACTCTCATCTTATGAAGATTGGATTTGAAAGAACAAGTGAAGATAGAAATATCTATCTGAAGTTAGAAGGAGATCAGATTCTGATCTGTGAAGTATTTGTTGATGACATAATTTTTTGGTGGAGATGACAAGATGAGTCATGATTTTGTAGATGAGATCAAGAAGGAATTTGAGATGTCACCAATTGGAGAGATTAAGTTATTCATTGGACTACAAATTCAAAAAATGAAAGATAGTATCTTTATCACTTAGTCCAAGTATGTCAAAGAGGTGTTGAAGACCTTTGGCATGAAAGACAGCAAACCGGTTGGTACACCGATGGTGACCGGTTGTAAATTGTCAAAAGAAGATGACTCGGCATTGGTGAATGAGTAGGAAAACTGATCAATGATTGGTAAGTTGCACTATGTAGTACACAGTAGACCAGACATTGCACATGCAGTGGGCATTGTTGCACATTTCCAGAAAAGTCCAAGAGAATCCCACTTGATAGCATGCAAGTAGATTCTTAGATATTTGAAGGGAACTATAGACTATGGATAGTGGTATCCATACAGTAATGATTTCAACCTCAAAGTGTTTACAGATGTTGATTGGGCTCGTAATGTGGACGAGCGGAAAAGAACAACCGGTGGTGCATTCTTTCTTGGTGGTAGACTAGTCTCATGGATAAGTAAGAAGCAGAGTTGTATCTCTCAGTCTACAGTAGAAGAAGAATATGTAGCAACATTTATAAACTGCACTCAGACAATTTGGATGAAGCATGTACTAAGTGGTTTCAAAGTCCCTATATCTAAATTGGTGAGCATATTTTGTGACAACACAACTGCAATTAATATTTCCAAGAATCTAGTATTGCATGCTAGAACCAAGCACTTCGAGCTCGAGTATCATTTCTTGAGGGAGAAACTTCAGAACAAAGAGGTTGTATCGGAACATGTTTTCAGTAAGGAGCAGTTAGCGGACATATTCACCAAGCCTCTACCGAAGACTACATTTACCTATTTAAGAGGTGAATTAGGGGTGTTGCCCCTTCAAGAGCTGAACTAAAGGTATGTGCTCCACATCAGTCAGGTATTGTAGTGTCAAATCTTTTTAGGATTGATGTGTTGAAGGATGCTACTCCTCAAGAAGAGCAGCATAGTGGAACATGGATGTTTGTGCCTCCACTTTGGCATTGTTATCAAAGGGGGAGAAGATGTGAAGCAGAGAAGATATCTGCAGTATTGGGGAGAAGATGTGAAGCAAAGAGATATCTTTGTATATTGCCATCAATGCCAAAGGGGGAGATTGTTGGCATATGTGCAGAAGTGTGATGACATGATGATATTGTATGTTGTCATTGATGTCAATATGATGAAGTATGAACCAGTATATTGAAGTAAGCAACTTGGCAAGTGAACTGGTATGATGATACAAATAAACCGATATGATGGTACAAGTGAAGCGGTATGATGAAGTGTGAACTGGTATGATGGAATGAACCGGTATATGCAGAAAATGAATCGGTATGTGAACTAGTATATGTAAAGTTTGTATCGGGGTTTCTAGTTGATGCATTCCAAGTCTATGTGATTCGACCGACGACATCCTGTGACGGGTTAGCATTGAAATGAAGATCAAATCATGTTGCCATGTCAGCCTTGTGTGCATGAAGGATTTTCTTGAGCATCTTGCATGAAGAAGATTGATCCTATCTAACTCGGGAATATGCAAAGACTCAGTAAACAGTGGAGAGCGTGTGATGGGTTATCAACTTCCAGAAGTGGCAAAGAACGAATGATGGAGAACATCTTGAGATCTGTTCAAGACTGTTTTATTTAATACAATGTGTTTGAACGGTCAGGATTGGACCGACTGTATTGATAACCTAAATCTTTAGGGTTTAGGGTTTATGCTCCTGACCTATCTGTTTCCTATAAGGTGGATGATGATTTGCATTGTGAAGTTGTTGGCAAATATTATGTGTATATCCAAGTGAAGAGATACTTGATTCTTGCCAAACTGAAGAAGTGTGTTGATACCTGCAGAGTGTGATTGCAGAAGTAAAGGAACTAAAATGGATCTATCTTGACATTGAGTGTTGTTATCAGATCAGTGTATTACCTGTTGACTTCTAACCATTTCAGCAATTGGAAAATCCCTTAATTGGGTAGCTTTAACAGGCTTTCTGTAAATCCTTTAACAAGGTGACTCAAATTCATTGAGTTCTTCAAATCCTCTTGCGAGGTAACCTTTAGCAAGTTTCTAACCTTTAACCGGGTATTTAGCCATCCCTTAACCAGGTGATCCCTAGCAGGATCGGTTCCTAGCAGAACCTATTGTAAAGTCCTTAACCAGACTAGGCTCCTAACAGAGCGGACTTTAGAAGAGTTAAAATAACAACTTGTGGGTATTTATCCCCACCATGGTTTTTCCCAGTTGGGTTTCCATGTGAAAAAATCAGTGTGTCATGTGTGATGCTTTTTCATGTGATGATTAGTGTTTTCTGTCAAGTGGTAATGCATGTTGATCCAGTGGTCTTTATATTTCTGATGTACTACTTGTTTATGCATATGGGTGAAGTGAAAAGGAGAGATTAGGTTTTGTGAAGATCTAAGTGTTACCGGTTTATGTGTTTCACAGTCTCACTGTGTTTTATCGGTAGTGTTGTGTTTTAGATCGGTGATCCTGTTTACCAGTTTGTGCAGTCTTTACAGTCAAGGTGGTTTAAGGAAGTTTTTGTCTATACTGATTCACCCCCCCCTCTCAATATCTATTGAGTACTTACTATTCATCATTATTCATCAATCTTAGAGGGACTATTGATTATGGATTGTGATATACATATAAAGGAAATTTCTCTCTGCAGGTATTCACTGATGTTGATTGGGAAGGTAATGTAAATGATCGGAAGAGAACAACCAATGGTGCATTCTTTTTAGGAGGAAGATTGGTATCTTTTACCAGTAAGAAACAAAGTTGCATTTCTCAGTCTATAGCAGAAGTAGAGTATGTGGCTGCATCCATGAATTGTACACAAGCTATATGGATCAGACATGTATTGGAAGGATTCAAGGAGACTATGATAGAACCGATGATCATATATTGTGATAATACAAGTGTAGTATGTATTTCAAAGAATCCGGTATTGCATGCTATAACAAAGCATATTGAACTGAAGTATCATTTTCTGAGAGAAAGGGTGCAGGAAAAGAAAGTCAAGATGGAACATGTGTCAAGTAAGGAGCAGTTAGCAGACATACTCACTAAGCCATTTCCTAAGGCTACCTTTGAATATATCAAAGGAAAGCTAGGGGTTATACCCCTATCAAAGGTCAACTAAGATATTATTGAACCATCAATCCAATGGACTAATTGAAGATCTTTCACTATGAATTGATGAGAAATGGCTACTCCTCAAGGAGAGCAGCTGAGATGAAGAAAACAAGAGCAGCAGAGAAGAAGAAATCATTTGCAGTAGAAGATATGACACTTTGCACCTTTGGCATTGTTCTCAAAGGGGGAGAAGAAAAGCAAAGAAGGAGAAGCATAGTGAAAACAAGTGCAGCAGTCATAACGGGAACTCTGATAGTTTTTCATAATGAGTCTTTTGGTGTTGCATGTTGACATCTTGGTGTTGCCATCAATGTCGAAGGGGGAGATTATTGGCAATGAACATAATTGACGATGAGATGAGAAGATAACCAGTAAAGTTGGTAAAGTTGATAAAATTATTGTTGGCTAGATGATGATGATATAGTTGTAAGTTTTTTGATGACTTTAGTTGTGTTGTTATTGATGGAAACTATGTTTGTTGAGTCATATAAGTCATCTAGGCCTACCGGTAAATCCTGACCAATAGAGGAATGTATTAGATAGCAAAACTGCTAAATCGGTTTATAGCAAGGTAAGTAGGAATAGTGCGATGATCAAGATACCAGTATGGACGATTGGTGAAGAGTTAGATGTTGTGGTGTGGAATATATGTTTGTGACATTGGCATGAGTTTGTGATTGAAACCGCATTAACCAATTCAGTATATTGAGTGAGTTATGATTGACTGTCATAAACTCTATGAAGAAGAATGTATATTGGTAATGATTTATGGTTTGGCGATGAATCTTATCATCTTCATAACTTAGTGATGACGTGTCAAAAACTATGTGTAATGATAAGATGATGTTTGAGCGCATACAAGGATTGGATTTCTTGGGAAACAGCAAAGTGCTTAGCAGAATGTGGCAAGGGTTTGATTACTTATCAAATCGATGTGCAGTGATGTGTGGTGATCATTCAACGGTGGAAATTGTCTTTAAATTTGTTGTAATGATCTGCAATGTATTTTGGCAGACTATGTTGTCGTTCTTGATGTAAATTCAATGTATTTTGTAAGTTGCTAGGGTTTTGTAACTGACCTAGTTGAAAAGAGTATTTAGGTCAAGTTTAAGAAGAGATTTTGTGTCGGTGGTTTTGAGAAGAAGAGTGTGTTGAACCAGATTGAAGAGTCTGCATGTGAGAAGAAGAATTAAGCTGAAAAGGATCTGTACTAGAAAGTAAGGGAGTATTGTGATCATATCATTTGCCATGTTGTTCCCTAACAGCTACAGCAGTTTGGAATCCCTTAATTGGGTAGACTTTAACAAGTCTTATTTGTAAATCCCTTGACCGGGTGGCTCATTAACTTGAGTTCTAAATCCTCGAGCAAGGTTACTCCTAATAGGGTAGAGCTCCTAACAGGGTTGATATTGTAAATCCCTTCACCGGGTGACTCCTAACAAGGTCTGCACTTAACCGAACATATTGTAAAGCTCCTAACCGGGCTAGGCCTTTAGCTGGGCACATTCCAAAAGAGTGCAAATATTTTGTGGGTGCTAATTCCCACCGTGGTTTTTCCCATTTGGGTTTCCATGTAAAAAAACTATGCGTTCATGTTGTGGATGGATTGTTGAGTTATTCATTTGATGTCTTTAATATTTTTTCTTAATGATGAACACTTAAGTAGCTACCGGTAATAGTTTGGTAAATCTGGTTTGAAGGACTGTTTGAGTAGTTATCGATACTAGTTTTTGAAGTGTTTTTGAAGTATTTGCAAAGTTGTGTAAATATTGATTCACCCTCCCTCTCAGCAGTTACTGGATCCTCATAATAACAATCTATTGAACATTCTTGTAGATTGCCTCAAATCAGTGATCTATTCACCCAAAATAATGCCTCAAGGTTTGCGACCAGCTCTGATACCATCTGATGTAGCCATGGTCCAAAGGGTCCTTGAGGATAACAATCCATATCATGCAGCAAGAGTAACACCATAGAAATACCAACATAGAATAGAGAATATGCAAGATCAGACATCCGCAATATCATGGATTCATCATAAATTAGTCAACATCATGTGGGTAAACATGCAGGCTTACAGGCATAGTTATAGAATAAATTCCAAATTACAATCCATCTGGACCTCCAAGAGGTGTTCTAATTATATATCATGAATAGATATCATCATATCTCTTTGCTATCCCCCAAAGAATCAAATACAACAATATATATAGCATTCTGAACACATCTGGGTCATCCACAAAAGATGACATTCTCCAAGACAGGAAAATGGAACGTGTACAACAGGTTGGACCCAAAGTGTCAAGATCTCATATGCCAAGGATAAAAATTAAGTGTGGCCCATAAAGGAAGGTCGACCAAGGGTTTGGGAACATCGTGTGTGGTTCCAATTATATCTGCAAGCCAAGAAAACTCTTCGTAAGAGAAGAAATCTCCAATTATCTGCTAAGCTCAAACTATTTTGGGTACCAAGAAATAGACATTCTGAAAGCAAAAACTTGCTGAAAAAGGGTCCAAATGAACTAAAAATATAGAACAAGGAATGAGAACAAGTCTGGAAGCCAAAAATGTGATCCACAATGGAAAATGAACAACTACCTAAGAATGTTGAAAGAAACACAAAAGTTGCAACATAGAACTGAACAGAAACATAACTGAAAACAAATATTTTTGGTTGATCCAAGATTTCTCATTAACCGGGGATGCTCCTACATCAATAAGTGATTGGGATTAGGAAAATTTGGAATTGGTTCTTTAAAATGAATCTAAGTGTAATGACCGTCAAAATACCCTAGAGAAAATAACTAATATAACTAACGAATGGAGATTAAAAAAAAAAATTAAAAACATCTACTAATGCAATATGGCATACTACA
The DNA here is from genome assembly GCF_030272615.1 of Cryptomeria japonica. NCBI lineage: Eukaryota > Viridiplantae > Streptophyta > Pinopsida > Cupressales > Cupressaceae > Cryptomeria > Cryptomeria japonica. The sequence goes on along the minus strand of NC_081409.1, from coordinate 531,583,865 downwards.
AATTTCACATATGCATCATCATAACATTACATAAATGCATATATATCTTAAACATGGCCATATTCTTAACAACATAACCCTCAAGCAAAATAACAATACATCTCACTAACCATCATTCCCTAGGGTATCTCAATGCCTTTACTTAACTAGCATAAACACATCCATATACCATGATACCATTATTATCCATTACAATATTTACGTTCATTTCCCAATCAATCACTATCATACTTATGTGAATCATTAACCATCAATTTTTAGCCCAGCTTATTCCCATTAACTCTTTAAATTAATTTTTAAGCACCAATCAAATGTTCCTAGTCCCTTAAAGTCATCTATCATTATAATGTCATCTTGTTTCCACATTAAGTATCACCTAATGCATATATAATTCATTTCCATTAATAATAACCATATAACCTACAAGCTACTCATTCTTATCCATAATCTAAAGATTTCCATCAGAAACATACTTTCTATTATCAACATAATCACTTAACACTTTCATCACAACCATAGATGCACATAATATAATCCATTAACAATTCTCATTCATTGATTTCCTTTCCAATCTATAATTACATACATAATTAATATCCAATTTCAACCATCATAATCTATTACAACTCATCAGGATCTCAAATTACTACAAGACCTATCACATATGCTCTCAAGATGCAAAATACATAATCTTCCTTTTACAATTACATAGGAAATGTTCCAAAGATCCATCCACATGAAGATAAGATATAAATCCACCCACGCACGCTAGCATCCAAGAAGAACATCCCAATGGAAGAAGGCATCAAACCACTCGATCATGTGGAACCAATAAGGAACCACCCCACATGCTAGGAGATGACACAAGGTTCCAACTAACACTCTAAACCTAGGCTGACACCTAACAACCAGGGGACTCAACATGACATCCACAACAGATAAACAACCAAATAGAAATGAGTAAAATCACATGGGTAAGTGGACCAAGATGGTGAACAAAAAAGTGGCCACATGCAAAAAAAAAAAAATTCATAACCTGTGCATGTTCTGGAAATTCATAAACATGCTAGGCTTGGTAACACCAAGCCTAGCCAAAACAATTAAAAAAAAAAGTTCCTCAAAAATCGTACGGGTTTTGAGGAACATTATATTTTTTAGAAACTTGCAGGTTATGCAGAACTAGAAGTTTTGGCCTTAGTTCTGCATAACCCGTAGGGTTATGTAGAACTAGGAACAAAATAGGAAGTGGGGAGAGAGAGGGGGGTGAGAATAGAATTAAGAGAGGGAGAGGAAGAGAGAGAGAGAGAGTAGGGGGTAGGAAGAGAGGGATAGAATAGGATAAGGAGAGGGGGAGGGACAGAGAGTTAGAGAGAGATAGAGAAGGGGATATGAAGAGAGAGAGAGAGAGGGGAGAGGAAGAGAGAGGGAGATTGGGAAAAGGAGAGGGGGAGAGGGAGAGAGAGAGATGGAGATGGGGAAAAGGAGAGGGGGAGAGGGGGAGAGGGAGAGGGAGAGAGAGAGAGGGAGATTGGGAAGAGAGAGAGAGAGAGAGAGAGAGAGAGAGAGAGAGAATAGGAGATAGGAAGAGGGAGAGAATAGGGTAAGGAGAGGGGGAGAGAGGGGGAGAGAGAGAGAGGCAGATTGGGAGAGAGGTAGAGAGGTAGAGGGAGGGTGGAGATGGGGAGAATAGGATAGAGAGAGAGGGGGAGAGGGAGAGAGAGAGAGGGGGAGGGGGAGAGAGAGAATAGGATAAGATAACGAGAGGGGGAGGGAGAGAGAGTTAGAGAGAGAGAGAGAGAGAGTAGGGGGTAAGAGAGAGAATAGGAGATGGGAAGAGAGGGAGATAATAGGATAAGGAGAGGGGGAGGGAGAGAGAGAGAGAGAGAGAGAGAGAGAGAGTAGGGTCAATAGAGGGGGAGGGGGAGAGAGAATAGAATAAGATAATGAGAGGGAGAGGGAGAGGGAGTTAGAGAGAGAGAGAGTAGAGGTTAAGAGAGAGAATAGGAGATGGGAAGAGAGGGAGATAATAGGATAAGGAGAGGGGGAGGGAGATAAAGGGGGAGAGAGAGAATAGGATAAGATAATGAGAGGGAGAGGGAGAGGGAGAGGGAGGGGTAGAGAAAGAGAGAGAAGGGGGAGAGGGTGATAATAGGATAGGATAATGAGAGAGAGAGAGAGAGTAGGAGAAGGAGGATAGGGTGAGAGACATGAGGTAGAGAGAAAGAGAAGAAGAAAAGGGTGAGAGACTTGACAGAGAGAGAAGTGTGAGGGGGAGACAGATGAGATAGAACTCGAGGAGGATAATTAGGGCTCAGAATAGACAGAGATAGTGATGGGGAAGGAAGAGAAGAGATAGAGAGAGGAAAAGAAGAAAGACGTGCATGTATACAAACATATATACATATATCTATATAAATATATGTATATATAAGTATAGATATGCATATATACATACATAAACACATATTATATATGTATGTTTATACATATGTGTAGTAAATTCTAAGTTTACAAGCATACATTATTATGTCTTCATAACCCGTACGAGTTTTATGAAACACAAAATAATGGTTTTAGTTCTACATAACCCATATGGGTTATGTAGAACTGTGAATAGTACTTTTTGTTTTTCAAAACCCATGTGGGTTATGGAGAACTGTAAATACTAATTTTTGTTTTTCAAAACCTGTATGGGTTCTGGCTTGGTAAGAGGGTTGGAAAATGGCCCTAAGGCTTGCAAGCCCATTTTCCCCCCATTTTTGTCCCTTTACACATTTTTTCATCTTCCAACATTATTTCTCGACTTCGTCGTCATTAGGTTTACAAATGATCAAGTGGGTATCTCTAAAATTACAACCATAATCTCACACATCTTCTCAGTTTTTCTAACCATAAAATTTTTTCTATTTCTGGACAACATTAGCATAGTAAACTTTAATTTTCTTTACCAGTGCCTTGACAGTCCTCACAGACATGTGTCTACCATTTTTTTAATAACTTTTGATATACTTGACCAAATTCAAAATAAATTACATATTTTTTTTCTACACTAGATTCTATACACTTTTAAAAAAAGAATTTTGTATTTTTGATTATTTTGATGCAAGTTATGCCCAGCGCACGAATAGGTACCAAATTTTCAAGATGTGGTCAATTCAAAAACTCATAAAAAAAATACTCAGTGGAAAATTAAAAAAAATAAAAAACTTCTAGATCTCACTCTTACCTATCATCCTACTAAAGGGTTTTGAAAAATACTAAATCTAACTATATATTTTGTGTAGCGCACGAAAACAGCTATGTTATGTTTTTCTGAAAAATCAGGAACAATTTTTCGTGCGCGAGAGGTTTGACCCTCTTAATCTTATCTAATTTTTAAAAACTTTAGTATTTTAGAAACTATATTCAAAGCACTACAATTTTTATTCTTTTCTCAACTCCTAGTTTTTAGTGCATGACCTTCAAATATATCTTTGAAGTTCAAGTTTACTTATTTTTCAGAAAAGAAAAAAAAAAAAAGGCCACTTATACCCCCCTTTTTGTTCACCATCTTGGTGCACTTACCCACATCACAAGGCTAATCATAAATCAATAAACTCTCAGAGGTGTACCAAATAAATCAAGGCATAAGGATCATGGACACATGTAGGGAAAGAGTGTCATCACATGCTATCCTCACAAAGAAGGGGCCAAGCCACACCCCGATAGACATGTGGAGCAGTCTCAACCTATGAGCAATCAAGGGAGTTTGTCTAACCATCACAACTTTATTCCCAAGCTCATCCCAAGTCTCTCCTCAAGGGCTATGAGGTGGGGCCACAATAACTATTTATTATCTTGATTAAGTGAATCCTAGTTACCCAACCCACTAATCAAATTATCAAGGTTATCACTTGCAAATTAAACATAAACTCTTCATGCCATTCCATGATAGGTCTAGACCCTAACCATCCTCTTTAGGAACCTATTAGAGCCTATTTCTTATGACCCCGGTCCTACACATGCAAGAGCCCATCTCCCTAACCATGGACCAAGACCTTAGGGTGAAACATAAACCATGATGACATCACAATAACATCATGAAGGCTCAACATGAAATGGTTCATAATCACAATATCACTGATACCAAATTGAAGTACAATATGAATCTTCAAACCATCAAAGTAAAGAAAGAGCCTTCACCACCAAAAACATAATAAGAAATATTAAGGTACACATTCATCTTACTCAAACATAAACAAAATTCATTCTCAACAGTGAGGCACAATCCTCTCGTTGGAGCTCACATAATTCATACCTCAACAACAAGGCATTCTTCCTCTTGCTAGAACTATACTACATATAAGCTTATCCCTCAATGGTAAGGCACAGACCAGCTTACCAGAGCCAAAATAATCATGAAACAACCAAATCTAGGCAATGCATAGACCCAAGAACCTCAAGGACATCACAACATGCCTATGGTAAAAAGCTAGAATCAAGAAAACTGATCAAAATTGTCAAAACACCAAAGAAAAACCATCAAAACATAGTTTGGCGCATTTGACTCATAAAGTGGTTCTTATTGCGACACATTTGACATTTTTACTGGCACATTTAACAATTCTCATGGTGCATATGAAACAGAGAGCTAAAACCCAGAAACGGAAGGTTTGAACTCATGATTGACTCAAGAAAAACACTAAGGCATAAAAATTGGACCCAAAACCATCTGGAATGACACAATAACAATAATTACATGAAGATCAAGTGGAAAACTATATCAATTAACTGAATCACAAACTCAAATCCCTTACAATTTGTCATAGAGACTCCCGGCAACACTCAGAGAGTAAACACTTAAAACAATCAAATAAAATCATGTACAGAGATTGCAATCACCCCAAAAACTGATATTGAAATGTGGGAAACCAATGTACACTACCAATTGACCCAAAACAGTAAATCCAAACAACCAAGGGAATCACAGATTGCATACAAATTTGTTCTCGACAACACTCAGGCAATTACTCCAAGAGCAATAAAAACAATTGAAATAAATACAAACTAATTCTAAATCCATAAATGTATGCATGTCTTTATTCCTTATTATCGTTCCATTCACATTACTACTACTCCCATTCCCACAAATAGAATTCAGACACACGAAATACTCTTCTTTTCTGAAAATTAAATTGCAAGAGATTAAGATCCTCTGACCTAGAATTAGGAGTGATGGTAAAGACAAATTCGAAGTAGAGCAAAATCCAAATTCCAAATCCACAAGCTTTCCCAATCCAAAATCCAAGCAAAATCTTTGAAATAGCAGAAACCCAGTCTAGAAGCTAACCCCACAACATTCTCCGAAAGCTCAATAAATAAATTTGAAATTAAAACTATAGAAGAATATCGGACAATCAGAAAATTCCAAAAAACTATATTTCATACCTACCCCACTTAGTTTTGAGGTAGTTAATATAAAATAATATTATCTACTTACCCCCACGAAATCAACCAATAGAATAAAATGGAAGGTAACAAATATATTACATTGATTAAGCAAATAGTAACAGAGGAATAATAAATCAAAAGCCATTTAAATCAAATAACCTCATGGGAAAAATAAAATACAAAAACCTAATAATAAAATAAACTAAAGTCAATATAAAATAATTATCACAATCAAATATAAAATCACAACCATATGAAATAATTAAATAAATAAATAACCAATTAAATATCAAACCCCAAAATAAATATCAAAAAATAAATAATAACGAAATCTCATAAAATTATAATCAAACAATACAAATAAATATTAAATCTAAATAATAAATTATCCAAATAATAATTAAATAACTAAACTCAATATTAAATTTATTTTAACATTATTAAACTATACTAATCAATTATTAATTAATTATATTATCAAACACTCACAATGCCACAAGGCAACCCTACACAAGGGTCTAACAATGTTAGACAGTTTAGATAACCAGAAGACAACTGAGAGGGGGGGTGAATCAGTTGTCATATGTTACAGGAACATTCAGCAATTAAAACTTTAATACCAAAACCCAAAACAATAATACCGGAATAGCAATTAATCAATTAAGCATAAACAATAATCACAGAAGAAAAGTCATCCATACAACACCAAGATTTGTACATGGAAAACCCAGTAAAGGGAAAAACCACAGTGGGAAGCCTACCCACAGTCAGATAATACTTATGTAGTAAGTATGTGAATTACAATGAAGGGGCCTACACTTGCAAGAAGGCCAATAGCCTAGAGCACATTGCTCAACACAAAAGGAGCCTCACTGACTACATAGAAATCCAGACTACAATCCGAAGAAGTGTTGAACTGCAAAAGATAGCATCTCCTATGCCTGAGAACAATTCTAGTTAAGCTCGATGTCGGAGGACTAAAACCTCTTACATAAACTCAATTTGATCTCCAATGATCGACCAACTCCTCTGCCTGAATAATATTACATTATTCGCACATTACATTCCTTCACCATGACCGCTTACATTAACCACGATGATCTATAATGAGATCTTACATTTATTTATACAAACCCTCGACCATAATCAATCAGGTCAGCCACCAAACAATAAACCAATTACATAATTACAAACCATGATGCCCTTAGACCAAACAAGTAATATCAACACATAAGACATCCTGAAAATACATCAATAGGTCCTATCCACACGTTACATTAAATTCGGTCCATAACCTAGATCAACCAGGACCAAGTATAGGTCCACACGATTCAGCAATGATCTCCAAACACCAAGTCTTGAACATGATCACCAACAGCATCCTAAAACTCTATTAGCAGTTGTACCAACACCACTTATGCAATTCATCAAAGATCTCCATCAAAAGCTCTATCAGTGAAACCCTCGTCGGAACCAAAAACCAATCTTCTAAGCAAGCAGGATAGCATCCAATCACCAAGCCAAAACCAATTAACCAAATATGAGTATAAGTATCATGAACAAGCCAATTCCATCACCATACTATACCAGAGCCTACCAGATAATACCAGATCCAAGTTAACCAAAAACCTCTTAACCTACCAGGACTAGAAGGGTGTTGATAAAGCATTCAAACAGCTAGTGTTGACATCAATGACAAAACATCAATGCAACACATAATCAATTCCACCAAATGGCCAACAATATCCCCCTTTTCCATTGATGGCAACACTAGATGTGAAAAATATCTAAGTACCAAGAAATGCCAAACAAGTCTCCCCATGTGGAAGACAGCCAACAATCACCCACATATAGCTTTGAATATCTCTCCCTTTTACTTTTCATATCTCTCCCCCTATGACTTTTTCTTTTTCTTTCTTTATTTTTTTCACATCAATATCTCTCCCCCTTTGACATCAATGCCATAAATATGATAGAAATATCAAAGCAAAAGCATAAGCCTCTAAATCTCCAAGTTGACTACTCCCCTTGGGTAGTAGTATCCCACATCAATGTTGGAATGAATAGTATCTCAAATAATGCATGTCGGACTGATGCCAAACCACATCAATCAAGTCTCTACCGAGGGGGCAGAAACTCCCAATCTGTCTCTCATGTACTCAAATGATTCCTTGGATAATGGTTTAGTGAAAATATCTCCAATCTGCTCTTTAGTGTTCACATAAACCAGTCTAACTTCATTTGCTTCCACCTTCTCCTTCAAAAATTTATACTTGATAGATATGTACTTTGCCTTAGAATGAAATCTGGATTCTTTGATATATCAATAGAAGCAGAGTTAGCATAGTGGATAACTATCGGTGCATCACAATCCACCTTTATATCCTTCAACATTTGCTTCATCCATAAATCTTGTGTACAGTTAGTAGCAGCAACAACATACTCAGATTTAGCAGAAGATAAAGAAGTACATGATTGTTTTTTGTTGATCCATGAAACCAACTTCTTTCCAAGAAAGAAATCTCCACTGGAAGTACTTTTCCAGTCATCAACATCTCCAGCCCAATCAGCATTTGTGTATGCACATAAAGTTAAGTTATCATCCTTAGGGTACCATAAGCCATATTCTGATGTACCTTGCAATTATCTAAAAATCCTTTTTACTACCATCTCATGATTTTCTCTAGGATCACTCTAAACAATACAAACAGCATTCATAATATCAGGCCTAGTCTGAGTCAAATAAAGCAGACCTCCAATCATAGATTTGTATCTTGTAGGATTTATCAGTGTAGAAACATCTTTACTTGTCAATTTCTCACTTGTAACCACAGGAGTACTTACCGGTTTAGAATCTTCCATACCAAATTTCTTCAATAATTCCTTAGCATATTTAGTTTGACAGATAAAAATACCTTTGTCAGACTGAGTAATCTGCAAACCTAAGAAAAATTTCATCTCACCAATCATAGACATCTCAAATTATGTCTCCATATTTTTAGAAAATTCTTTGCATAATTTATCTTCACCTCCAAAAATAATATCATCAACAAATACTTAAACAATCAGTATATCATCATCAATGATTTTATAATATAAATAACTGTCAGCACTGCCTTTAGTAAAACCAAGCTTCAAGCGATATTTATCCAACCTTGCATACCAAGCTCTAGGTGCTTATTTCAATCCATATAAAGCTTTCCTTAACTTGCAAACCATATTTGTATCATCTGATAGTGAAAAGCCATCAAGTTGATCAATTTAAACTTCCTCATCAAGATCCCCATTCAAAAATGCACATTTAACATCCATCTGATAAGCCTTGTAGTTTTTATAAGCAACATGGGCAAGAGAAAATCTTACAGCTTCAATCCTAGCTATAAGTGCAAAAGTCTCTCCATAATCAATTCCTTCCTTCTGAGAATATCCTTTACAAACCAATCTAGCCTTATTCCTTATAACTTGACCATCCTCATTCAATTTATTCCACATTTTTTATTTTTAGGTCGGGGAACCAAAGTCCATGTGTTATTTTTCTCAATCTGATCTAATTCTTCTTCCATAGCTTTCAACCAATGTTCACCTTTCCATGCTTCAATTACTGATACCGGTTCAACTTGTGAAATTAAACATATCTCATTAGTTATCAATCTTCTTCTTGTCATCACTCAGTTTCTCTTATCCTCAATGATTTGATCTTCAGAATGATTCACTATCACATACATCGGAGTCTTCTGACATTTTGTTCCTCTTCCATGTTCTTCAGTTACTGTAGAATTCTGTGATGTTTCCGAGGTAACTGGTTCAACTCTTTGTTCTGTTAAAGGTGCTATCGATTCAGATATAATCATTTCCACTACTGGTTCCTTCTCATAAACTCTGATTTGACTTATGTTCAGCTCATCTACTTTGACATTAGCACTCTCCACAATTCTCTGCAATCTCTTGTTATAACATATATATGCTTTGCTTTCATTAGAATAACCAATAAATATGCCTTCATTACATCTAGGATCAAATTTCCCAATAGTATCATCTCTCCTGATATAACATTTACTACCAAAAATTCTAAAATACTTAACTCTAGGTGTATTGCCAAACCATAATGCATAAGGTGTCTTACCGGTTTCCCCTTTGATATGTACTATGTTGAATGTATAAATCATTGTACTCAATGCTTCTCTCCAGTAGATATGAGGTATATTAGCTTCCATCATCATTTTTCTAGTAACATCCAAGATAGTTATGTTCTTCCTTTCTACAACTCCATTCTACTCAAGTGTCCAGGGAGCAAAAAATTGTCTTCTTATACCATGCTTGTCACAAAAGTTATTAAATTCACCGGATGTGAATTCTCTACCATGATCTAATCTCAAACATTTAATCTTCAATCCTATCTTAGTTTCCACTTTAGCCTTAAATTTAAACTTTTCAAATACTTCCTATTTTTCTCTCAAAAAACTAACCCACATCATTCTAGAATAATCATCAATGATTAGCATGAAATATATATCACCATGAAAACTTGTAACTCTAGCAGGGCCACACAAATCAGTATGAATAAGATCAAGAACATCATTTGATTTATCTTATATACTCCTAAAAGAGGTTCTGACCTGTTTACCCATTTGACATTCTTTACATACCAGATTATAGGGCTTCATAATCTTAGGTATATCCCTAACAGCCTTAGTTGAACTGATCTTCACAATGGAATCAAAATTCACATGATGTGGCCTTTAATACCATAGCCAACTCTCATCAATATGTGTAATCAAACATATCTTCTCACCAGAGTATATTACCTTTTGTTTGTGTACTGGTTGCAATCTCCAAGCCACATCTGTTAATGATTTTTCATTTTCCATCCTTGAACTGTAATTGAAATCCCTTATCTACCAATTGTCCTACACTCAAAATATTATGCTTCAAACCTTCAACATAATAAACATTGTCAGTATTGTTCTTACCATCCAATGATATAATTCCTTTTCCTTTGATCATACATGCCTTGTCATCTCCAAATCTAACTAGTCCACCATTAAATTCTTGCAAAGATAGAAAGTTCCCTTTATCTCCAGTCATATGATGTGAACAACCACTGTCAATTACCCATTCATCCTTGTCCTCAATTTTAGCAGCAATTGCCTTCTCTTCCGGTACATTCTCTTCCAGTGTCGGATCATCATCCTTGATATCTAGGAATACCCATTCCTTCACATTGTCGGATCCACTAGTAGAGTCTTTTGTTGGTTCATCATCTGAATCAGTAATGCCTTCCTCATCCGCTATGTAGCATGATTTGTCTCTATTTTTATTGTACTTATATTTGTTTTGATATCTAGGGTTAGGCCTAAATGATCTTTTAACTCTTTCTTCAAATCTTGAATTTCTTTTAGGACATCTAGATGCAAAATGACCAATCTTATTACATGCAAAACATTTGAAAGGTGATTTTCCTTCGTACTTATTTCCTATCGGTCCTTTCGGTACTCTTCTATAAAATAGTGCTTCAAGTTGCTCAAACTCATCATCTTCTCTCTTCATATATTCTAAATCCTTTGCATATAAAGCTTTCCAGTCTTGCTTACCGGTTAAGATGTAGATGCATGAAAAGAAGGTTCAGTATTCACATCTCCAGAAGGTCCAAATTCCTCAAGCTCAAAAGAAGATAATTTCCCAACCAAGGTATCTTTGTTGACATATGTATTAGCCATTGTTCTCAATTCATTAATAGTAGTAGCCTTCATTTTGTAATCCAGTGGTAGGGCTCTCAGGCCTTTAGAAACAATTGCATCTTCACTCAGAGTTCCACCATCACATTGAATTCCCATAACAATCTCATTTACCCTTTCCATGAATGCAGTAATCCTTTCATCTTCTTCCATTTTTTAGGTTTTCATATCTCACTCGGTAACCATCAATTTTAGCAATCTTCACTGTAGGGTCACCTTCATTAAGAGTCTCCTACTTATTCTATATAGCCTTTCCAGATGATTTGTCGATTAATCCCATTATTTGTTGATCAGAAAGTGCACACAAGAGGGCTTCTCTTGCTCTACAATCATTCTCAAGCTTCTTGTCCAGGTTTGTCAGAGTAGGATTGCCAGATCCTGGATTATAAGGTGTGACACCATTATTTGTGATCTCCCAAATCTCCTTGCCAAGAAATCTCAGATGAGTCTCCATCTGAATCTTCCATACTGTGTAATTTGTTCCATCAAGCCTCAGAATATCCCTTTGAAAGATAGTTCTAGAAGAATTGGATGAACTTAAACTATTAGTCATCATAGGATCTTCCTCAAGAGGTTAATCTATTTGTAGAGAGGACCAAAGCTCTGATACCAATTGTTAAACAGTTTAGATAACTGGAAGACAACTAAGAGGGGGGGTGAATCAGTTGTCATAGATTACAGGAACATTCAGCAATTAAAACTTTAATACCAGAACCCAAAACAATAATACTGGAGTGGCAGTTAATCAATTAAGCATAAACAATAATCACAGAATAAAAGCCATCCATACAACACCAAGATTTGTACGTGGAAAACCCGGTAAAGGGAAAAACCACGGTGGGAATCCTACCCACAGTCAGATAATACTTTTGCAGTAAGTATGTGAATTACAATGAAGGGGCCTGCACTTTTAGGAAGGCCAACAGTCTAGAGCACGTTGATCAACACAAAAGGAGCCTCAATAACTACATATAAATCCATACTACAATCCAGAGAAGTGTTGAACTGCAAAAGATAACATCCTATGCTTGAGTATAGTTCCAATTAAGCTCAATACCAGAGGACTAAATCCTTTTACATAAACCCAATTCAATCTCCAATGATCAACCAACTCCTCTACCTAAATGATATTACATTATTCGCACATTATATTCCTTGACCATAACCTCTTTCATTAACCATTATGATCTACAATGAGATCTTACATTTATTTATACAAACCTTCGACCATAATCAATCAAGTCGTCCACCAGACAATAAACCAATTACATAATTACAAACCATGTCACCCTTAGACCAAACAAGTAATATCAACACATAAGACATCCTGAAAAATATATCAATAGGTCCTATCCACACGTTACATTAAAGTCGCTCCATAACCTAGATCAACCGGGGCTAAGTATAGGTCCACATGCTTCAGCAATGATCTCCAAACACCAATTCTCAAACATGATCACCAAAAGCATCCTGAAACTCTATCAAAAGTTGCACCAACACCACTTATGCAATTCATCAAAGATCTCCATAAAAAGATCTGCCAACGAAACCCTTGCCAAAACCAAAAACCAATCTTCTAAGCAAGCAAGATAGCATCCAATCACCAGACCAAAACCAATTGACCAAATATGAGTATAAGTATCATGAACAAGCCAATTCTATCACCAGACTATACCGGAGCCTATCAGATCATACTGGATCCAAGTTAACTAGAAACCACTTAACCTACCAGGATGAGAAGGGTGTTGGTAAAGCATCCAAACAGCTAGTGTTGACATCAATGACAAAACATCAATGCAACACATAATCAATTCCACCAAATGGCCAACAAACAACACACTGCAAAGTGCCACGAGACAACTCAACTAAGATACTAGACTGATTAGGGTACCAACTTAGACCTAGAGTGTAAGGAAGGAAACTTATGCCATCTCCAACAACTTGCCATTGGGATAAGACATGCTCAAACCTATGAGACCAAGTGGAGTCGATTTCTGGTACCTGCAATCCTGCAATCCTGCAATTACCAATAACCTTGATACAACATATACAATAACATATATCATAAATAATCAAGCAAGTGATAAAGAATCACAATGTCATATCATGCTTGCAATGAGTAGTATGACATCGTCCCTATCATGAAGACAATCACAATCATTATATCATCAGTTCCATCATCATAATCATGGAATAGGGTTAGCATAACCATAATATCATCAAATCTATCATGAACCATGAGCACATATAAGATCATCAAGTAAATTCATCATCATCATAATCCAAGATATGTCAATCATCCATAAGAGTCATCATATAACATATGTCAATATAAAATATCTATCATCATTCATAGAATCTAAGCATATATATAGTCATAAACATGAATCAAAACAGCACATAAGAGTCAAATCAAGTATATTGAGGCATAAATCAAAAGACAAGTCTAGGAGGGACACTACACTAAGGGGTTAATGACATATGCATTGTTAGGAATGGAATCATGATAGATAGATTAGTGTGGCATTTTAAGTATGCATGAAAAGAGAGAAATGTTAGTTGAGTTAGAATGCTTTGTATTATGCTAGTAATTTATGATATTATACTTATGTTGATTTGTTCATAATGAAGATTGTAAGTAATGACGTTGACATACCCAAGGGATAGATGTTGTGAGTTGTGTTTATTTCGGCTTGTCTAATGAGATTATATGATTATGATTTTTTACTATGTTTATGATGGATACATGTATATTTTGTAATTGGATGTTAAATGTATATGAGTAGTTAATTGCACATGTTGTATTAGGAGATGTTTTTAAAAAAATTGTCTCTATTTGCATATTAGATGGTTAGTTTCTTGTTACCCCTATTTTTAAACAGCAATTTTTAAAAAAATTGGCATTTAAAATCTTGTGTGCAATAGTTGTCAATTTGAAAGGTCTCCTATCTCATCAGCTATTTAATAAATTAAATAAAGTTATGGATATTCTTATTTCCACCAAAGTGAAGGAGCCATTAAATAGGTTATCTCACTAAGTTCAACAAATAATCAAAATATCGATGAACTTGTGGATATTCTTCAAATCACCCATAATTTGTAAATGAGCTAAAACATTGCTAAGTGTATGGATTGGTCCTTTCACATAGTTGCTCAAATTTGTTTAGAATGCCAATAAGGAGAATAATGAGTTTCAAGTTAATACAAATTGATGTTTTGCCCAAGACTCACAAGTTACGGATAGAATTTCAAAATAACTTATGAAGACCGATGAAGAAATAACTATCGTTGGTTTGGCTAAGTTGGTAAGTTGGTCTAAGTTATGTCAGCCAAGTCAGATACTTTTAAAACTTACACAAGTTGTTGAACTCATAAAGGCCATAAAATGAGGAAAGTTGTTGGTTTGTTTTAAAAGTCGCCCTTCAAACACAATCAATATTTGAATTTATCGGCAAGTTGGCCAACTTTCACAAATCGTCTACAAAGGGAGTTTCTTGTTTTTGAAGGCCAAAGAGGAGGTAGTTATAATAACTACTTATAGATAACTACTTCATCAAAGGATTGTGTGCAAATTCATAGCGAAGACTTTAGAAACTTTCAAGAAAATGCATTTCATGCCAAGCGTAGAAGATTCTCGAGAATTGCTTGTACGAATGCCTCAAAAAAATGTGGTCTCGTGACATGATGTGAGTGCAAGTTGTGGCATCTACAAGAAATGGATGAACCAAAAGTTCTGAAACAGCATATGAACGTCTACCAAAGTGTAATGAATTTGAGATTCTTGTCAGATATTTTCATTATGTCTGTGAGGCAATGGAAACATAGACAAGCACCTAAATTGGTTGACAGAAAGCATCAATTAGATGTCATCTCATAGAATGCAGTGTTAGATCACATCTACAGGCATGAAAACTGTTTCACAAAAGTCTCAAAGAGATATCACTTCATGGCGTAATGACTACTAGTAAATGTGTTAAGAAGTTCTTGAGAGATGCAACGTGTGGAAACATAGCCATGGCACAAGAATATTTTGATAAAATTCTCAACGATATGTCATCTTATTAAATGATAGTTAGGAACATCCTTCAAAGCATATATTGATTGATATATTTTTGTCAGATATTAAAGTTGGCAATGCTTTGGTCAAAATGCGTGCAAAATATGGAAGTGTAGAACTGTTCGATGGCATGCCTAAAAGAGATGTCATAGTGAATAGAGTAATCACAGGAAGACATACACAACCATTTCTTGAAAGAGTTTTAGAAACTTGAAGTAGATGCAATTGGCGAGTGTAAAGCCAAATTTTGTAACCTTTGTTAGCATCTAAGTATAATGGTAGCTTGAGAATAGTGAAAGGATGTTCATCTAAGTATAATGGTAAAGGGATGTTTGCCAGATATTATTGTTTGGAATGGTGGCGTAAATAAACATGCAATGTGTGGTTGACTCAATGTTGTGAAGAGATGGCATCTCATGAAACACGTGAATTATAGGATATATAGAAAATCAAATTGATTTGTGCTAAGATGAGGTATGGATATCTGTCAAATATAATAGATGGAGAGTTTTCGATAGATATGATCATTGCAAATGCTCTAGCAAACATGCATACAAATGTGGGAACATATACAGGCTTGTGAAATGTGTTGGCATATATAATTTATCCCACCTAAAAGGAAATTAATTAAATGAAAAAAAAATATTGAAATTGATATTTTGTAAATAGAAACTATATAAGAATGGAATGTTCTAGAATCAACAAGGGATAAGGTTAAATGGAAGAAAATATTAGATACTTTTATTTTGAGCATGTTGGTCTAATGTCTAGAAAGACCTAAGATGTTTTCAAAAAGTTTCTAGAATTTTCCAAAGACCTCTATATATAAAGGCATCATATTATGGTTTTGTATCAAGTAATAAAATTATGTTTTAGTGTCGCAGCCAATGACAATTTCAATGTATTTAATTTTTTGTGTGTTTGTGTTTCTATATGTGATGTTGATCCAATCCATACACCCCATCAAGATGGTTGCATAATGGACACATGATGAATTCAATGAGAAGTCTTTGAAACCTTCAAGAAGAGGCACGTGGACAAAATTATTCTTGTGTGTTTGAATATTGCGGATGATGCTACATGAAACAATATAAAAAAAGACTTGCACCATAATAATGTGTATAGACATCCATGGCACGGAAGACATGCACAATGGTCAATAAAGTGGCAATTGATACGGTTTTAGTGAAAGATAATCCTTTGGCCAACTTGAATGCACTTGATACAGTTCTAGTAATGGTGACATCAAAAGCTCATAAACGTCATGTTGCAGTTCGAATTGATGCATTAAAGGAGTTATTCTTAATGAGTGCTACCAAATTTTTTAAAAAATTAAAATATTTGGGGTAGCAGCCACTACGTGCTCTTGTGAAGTCAAGAAATGGAAATTCATATTTTCTATTTGGGCATGGGAAGAATCAAGGGGATAAAAGATTTGACTTGGTAGGATTCCTCAAAGTATTATCTAAAATATGTTGATCACAAGTCAAAAAAGACCACTTTAATTTCAATGGATACAATTCTTTGAGTTGTCATTCATGGAATGTGAATGATTACAGATATGTGAATAATAGAAATGGATTTTACATTAAACATACAATTGGATTTACCCATATTTTTCATTAGTCTTCAAGTTCAGGGACATTTTAAATAATAGGGACTTCCATTTCAGAGATCAAATGCAAAGGTTGGGACAACTGCTGGTATGTTGATCTTGGGCATCTTCCTAAGGATGGTGATCTATCAGCGAAGGTTAAAGGTTGATGTCAAATATTTTTGAATTTGCATCCATGGCATGAGGAAATACTCTTGTTTAGCATTCCCTTTCTTGAGCCGCGGGAACATTACTGCATGGACATGACTTATTCCATATTCAAAAGTGTAAATTTTTTCTATTTATCTTTCTTTAGAGGATGCAAAGCCTAAGGGTTTATTTTCAGCTTTGGTTATTAATAGTGGGCATCATTTCTTAACATTTGAAAGTATTGAGGGATATGGGTTTGTTATTCAGTGCAGATCTCTCAAAACTAAGTATTCTAATGTGTATGTTGATGTAAAGTTATTGAGATTTATGATGAAATGGCATTACACATGTTGGAAAGTCAAAGAGTATCGGCTATTTCAAAGATTGTAGGATTTGAAATGTAAAGTGAAATGTTCCCCAATTTGTGTTATGCAACAAAGAGGAAAACTTCAAATAGTGGTAAGTTCCAGGAAGGTCTTCAAAAATTATCAAAGGAAAAACAAGTGAAGATTGCAAACCACGTCAGCAAGATCAATAATCTTATCTTTCTTCAAATTCTCATTTGTAAAAGTGACTTAAGTCACTTGTTGTAACTAAGTTAGAATTTGGACTTGATTTTTGTAATAGTTAGGTAAATCCTAACTTGTCTTCAGTTTAGTAGTTACTCTAAGAGTTCACTTAGGTAGTTATTCTAAGTAACCATTTTAGGAAGTTTCTCTAAGTGGTTATCCTAGGTGGTTATTCCAAGTGGTTGCAAAGTAGTTATCTTCTAAAGCCTATAAATGCAAGGATGTTTCATTTGTAAAAGGGAGACTCTTACAGGGGGGTGACTATGGAGAAATTATTAGAGAAATAGTTTGATGACTTTTGTGTTTACACTTTGTATAGAAGAGTTCTTGAGATTGTATAATTTCATGGAAATAATAAAGGATGCATTTAGCTCGTATGTTCTAGATGTGCTTCTTGAGTTATTATTCCTGATTTTTCGTGTGTCAAATTGGTGATATCTTTTGTCTATGTGAAAATCATTTGTCATCTATTGGAATGCTTATAATTCATGTAATTGATGTAATGGAACACAATCAAGCTTTGGTATCTTGGTTTGGATGTACTAGAGTTACTCATCTCTTCGTATGTTGAGATATGTCATCCTTCTTTCATCATCAATACAAGTTAAAACTTGTTTTGTGATTAAACCCCCTTTGTATCTATCATCATTTGTGAAATCCTATTTGGTGTTCGTATGTCCGCCATTGGGTTTTCGGTTATTAACCTTTCTTTAGTTTAGTTTTGTCTCATTTTTGTACTTTTAGGTAAAAAGTACACAAAAATCCCAAATACCCCGATCATACGAGAGAGATGCCCCTCTCAAAAGCAGAGGAAGATTGTCGCTTCACTATAATATCTCCAATTGTTGGAACAATTTTCACTGCTCTTCGGGCGAATAGGGTCAATTCATCTTCAGAATTACATATATATAGACATATATACATATATGTCTATATATATACATATATATAGACATATATACATATATGTCTATATATATACGTATATATAGACATATATACATATATGTCTATATATATACATATATATAGACACACACACACACACACACACACACACACACACACATATATACATATATACATACATATACATATACATATATATGTATACATATATTCATATACATGTATACATATACACATACATATACATATACATATACATATATATGTATTCATATACATGTATACATATACATGTATACATGTACATGTATATGAATATATGTATACATGTGTATACATATACATGTATACATGTATACATATATGAATACATATATGTATATGTATATGTATGTGTATATGTATATGTATATGTATATGTGTGTGTGTATGTAGATACATAAATATATACATACATACATATATATGCATATATGTATCTATATATACACATACATACATATATAGATGCATATATGTATCTATATACATACAAACATATGTATATATGTATGTATATATGTATATAGATACATACATATAGATATATTATATATATACATATACATATATACATGTACATATACATGTGTGTGTGTATGTATATATATACATACATCTATACATATACATATAGTATATATATACATATATACACACACACACATGTATATGTATAGATGTATGTATATATATACATACACACACACACATGTATATGTATATGTATATGTATATGTATATAGATGTGTGTATATATATATACATATATACATGTATAGATGTATGCATATGTATGTATATGTATATATGTATATGTATATATGTATATATATACATACATCTATACATATATACATATATACACATACACACATGTATATGTATATGTATATATATGTATATGTATATGTATATGTATATATATGTATATGTATATGTATATGTATATCTATACACACACATATACATGTGTATGTGTGTGTATGTATATATACATGTATACATATACATGTGTGTATGTGTATATATACATATATACACATACACACATGTATATGTATATGTATATCATATATATACATATATACACATACACATGTATATGTATATGTATATGTATATGTATATGTATAGATGTATGTATATATGTATCTAAATGTATATATATGTGTCTTTGTGTGTGTGTGTGTGTATACATGTGTGTATATATACACACACATATATATACACATGTGTGTATATATATACACGTGTATGTATATATATACATATATATGTATGTATGTATATATATACATATATGTATGCATGTATGTACATACATATATAGATATATATGTATGTATATATACATACATATATATCTATATATGTATGTACATACATGCATACATATATATCTATGTGTACACACACATATATGTATGTATGTATATACATATACATATATGTGTGTGTATGTATGTATGTGTGTATACATACATACATATATGTATATATATAGTATATACATGCATGAACATATATGTATATGTGTGTGTGTGCGTGCGCATACAGACATATGTGTGTGTGTATGTAGTGTGTATATATATAGTGTGTGTGTGTATATATATATTTGTCTGTGTGTGTGTGTGTACACACACACACATATATATATAAATACACACACACACATATACATATAGATACATATACATATGTATATATATATACATACATATATATATACATATGTGTATATATGTGTGTGTGTGTGTATATATATATACATATACATGTATGTACATATATATATATATATATATATATATATATATATATATATATATATATATATATATATATATATATATATATATATATATATATATATGTATGTATGTATGTATATTTATATATTTATATATATATATATGTGTGTGTGTGTGTGTGTGTGTGTATATATATATATGTATATATGTATATATATATGCATGTATATACATATACATATGCATGCATACATATATGTATCTATATATGTATGTCATGTATGCATATATATGTATCTATACATACACATACATATAGATACATAAATATATAGATACGTGTACATTTACATAGATATATACATATATGTACACACACACGCACATACATACATATATATGTTTGTATATTCCATTTTGTAAACCTGATACCTTCAAAAAGAAATAAGATATATTACTATATACATTCACAAATATATATATATATACCACTTTGCAATCCTGATACCTTCAAAAAGCAATAAGATATATTACTATATACATTCACAAATATATATATATAGTCACATTCATATACACTTTTAATATATGTGTACATATAATAGTTCATCAAAAAGGTGATAAGATCACTATAGTTATATGTAATAACAAAGGAAATATTCAATGCAAACAAAAACACCAACACAAGGTCAAACGCTAGGGTTTAATGATGGCAATTTACAAAACGGAATTGACCTATCATAAACTAATTGTGACACTTACTCATGGCCAATGCAACTTAAGTGTGGATGAAGGTCTCAAGACAACATTGACACATTTTCCCTTTGTCCATACTCCTCTCTCGGATGATACTCTCCCTCCTCTTTTGATAGGGTGTACCCAACAAGTTCCTTCTTGAATAACACTTTTATAACCAATCACGTAGTTAGTCTATTTACATTCCAAACATCAAAATCCATGATAAGAACTTTTAATAATAGTATATGCAATTCAAATTCAACACATAAAGAACTTCTTAATAATCTTCGAATGCAAGCATCTAAATCACATTACATAACATAATACGTCATAAATGATGATTCATCCAAGTTCATAGCAATTCTCTCCTATTAACATAAAAGTTAAAAGTAAATACTAATCAAAAGTAGAATGAAATAATAAGCAAAAATTGGGATGTAACATATCCCCCCCTTAAGAATCATTCTCCTCGATGATTGAAGTGTATTGAGTATAAAAACATAGTATCAAAACATATATTTTAAATAAGTTTTCTTTTCAAATAGTAGTATCACTAAACAAATGAGGAAATTTCTAATAGATCTCATTAAAATCCTCCCAAGTATCATTGTCCTCAGCATATTGGTCCCATTGGACCTTGTAATGCATAACCTCCTTATTATGTAGGTGGAGCCTACCTATTTCGAGCACTCTAAGAGGCTCGATCATTACCACTCTTGAATCCTGAACCTACAATGCATTCTAATCCAAAAATGTTTAAACCCTTCTATGTACTTATTTAAATAAGAAACATGAAAAAAATTATGCAACTGGACAAGAGCTGGTGGTAGAGAAATCTTGTAGACAACGGGTTAACCACTTTAAGTACTTCAAAAGTTCCTACAAATCGAGGTGCTAGTTTGGATGACTTTCCAAACTTAATGGATCTCTTATGAGGTTTATGTTAGTTAGATGAGAGGGGGGGGGGGGTGAATCAGATAACCTCAATAATAATTACTCTAATCAGATTCAACCTCGGTAGCATTTACTTGATATGCAACTTATGACTGTAAATCATTCAAACTCATAAACAGATAAACATGAAACATTAAATCACATTTGACACCAGATTTAACGTGGAAACCCTAATAGGGAAAAACCACTGTGGGATTTCGGGCCCACAGGAAAATATACTCTTCTAGAGTATGCTCGGTTAAAAGCAAATCCTGTTAAAGATTACATACACATTGCTAGATGTGACCCGGTCAAGGGATTTCCCTCAGATCTGTTAGAATCTTCACTTTGTTAGAAGTGACCTTGTCAAAGGATTTCAAACACTCATTCAGAATGTTACCTTCCAAGAGGATTTACAAATAAGACTGTTAAGTCCACTTGGTTAAGAGATTTCCTGTCACTTACAAAAATAAATAACAATAGTAAAATGTATCTGCAACTTCACATCTAAAATGTTAAAGCAGATTCTATGTGCTCAATGTGCTCAAGATAATCTTGTCATAAGACTTATCTTTCTCCTTGCTGGGCTTCTCAATCTATTCTTCAATCAGATCTTCAATCTTCTATACTCGGTAATCACTTCTGTAGCGTCATTGTGCTTCAGTTTGCTTGCTTTTTTTTTCAACAACATTACTTTATTTATAAGCAATTCCCAACCGCTTAATCTCCTTAATCACATTTCCCATGATTAATCTTAGCCATCAGATCTTCAAACTTGACTAGGTTCATTGTATCCTTCGATCTGAAAAATGTTTTATCTTGCCTTGAAACTTGTATACCTTTCTTGGTACTTGTGCTTGGTTAGGACCATTCAATCTGTGCTGTAGATCTTACTCTTGAATTTTAATTGTCGTTGATCCTTAACAAACTTCTTGCACGACATTCCTATCTTCAATAAACCTCCAGCTCATTGGCATCCTTCATTTAATAATGTATACACTTATTTAATGCATTCTATTACTACTCGGTTGATACTCGGTTAATACTAAACTTTACTCGGTAGACATTATCTTCTCGGTGACTTTTTCTTTCATTAACCGACACCGGTAACCTTGGATTTTACCGACTAGCTCCTTTCTCGGTAAAATAGAATAGTATCAAACCTTTACTCATTCTATTACATGAAATATTTTCCCCTTCTTGTTCAGTCTTCAAATACATATATATGGGATATCAAAACAATCAAAACACTATAATCTCATCACTATCTAACTCAGTAATAGTTGCCCATTGAATAACTTATTACTCCCCTTTATTTTCACATTCTTTCTGTGTCACTTACCGACATCTTTATACTCATCAAAACATACTTTTTAAGATATGGCAACATCATACTAAATCAGAAAATCAATTGCTTGACATCAATGACAAAATAATAATATTAAGACAGTAATCATCCTTTATCAATTAAATCATTCATCTCCAACAACCTTCTCAATATCATCAATCTCCCAACTTATTGTAATGCCAACAATCTCCCCCTTTCGCATTGATGGCAATACCAACTTGATTTATTCCAATTGATTCAAATTGTTGTTATTCTTCTCCTGTTATCCTTGAGCTATACACAATCATCTCCCCCTTTGACAACAATGCCAAAAGTAAGACTAATCCATAATTACTCCCCCTGTGAAGTAATTTCTTTGTAGTTCAATCATATACAAATGTATCTCGATCAGAGCAACTTGTCTTCATTCACTATTTCCTACACAACTTTAGACATCCTTCTAAAGTGTGTAAATCAGCATCAACTTACAAATAGTATTCTTTGGAGTCATAGAATTGATTATGTCACTGAACTCTGTCAGTGAGTGCTAGATAGGGGTAGGACCCCTAACTTACTTCTAAGATACTCAAAAGTGTCCCTTGGCAGTGGCTTTGTGAAGATGTCTGTGATTTGTTCCTTTGTGCTAACATATTCTAACACAGCATTCTTTTCTTGAACTTCTTCTCTAAGATAATGATACTTTATAGAGATGTGTTTTGTCTTAGAGTGCATTACCGGATTCTTTGAAATGTTAATAGCACTTGTATTATCACAAAATATAGTTAATGGCCCGGTAACTGTCTCATTCATTCCTTCCAACAATTGTTTGATTCATGCTATATTGGTACAATTCAATGCTGCAGCGACATATTTAGATTCAGTTGTTGAATGTTAAATGCATCCTTGTTTCTTGCTAAGCCAACTTACTAGTATTTCTCCCAAAAAGAAAGCTCCACCGCTTGTGCTTTTCCTGTCATCAATATTTCCTGCCCAATCAACATCAGTATAGACTTTTAAGTCAAAATCATTCCTCTTTTCATATAGTAGACCATAATCTTCAGTGCCTCTCAAATATCTGAAAATTCTCTTGACTACTATCATATGAGTTTCTTTGGGATCTGCAGAAAATGTTGCAGCTATACCTACTACATGTGCTATATCAGGCCTACTGTGAACTACATATTGCAACTTTCCAATCATAGATCGGTAAAGTGTCTCATCAACATATGCAGATTCATCACTCTTTGATAGTTTATAATTAGTAGTCATAGGAGTACTTACAGGTTTAGAATCCTCCATTCCAAATTTCTTCAAGATTTCCTTTATATACTTGGATTGAGTAATGAAAATCCCATTTTTCATTTGCAGTATTTGTAAACCTATAAAATACTTTATCTCACTGATTAATGACATCTCAAATTCTTTGCACATTTCATTTCCAAAGTTCTTACATAAAGAATCATTTCCACAAAAAATAATATCATCAACAAATATGGCTGACATCAGTATTCCATTCGAATCATTCTTCATATACATGTTGTTGTTCTCACTAGTCCTCATAAATCCAATCTTTAATAAGTAAGAGTGCAGCCTTTCATACCATGCTCTAGGTGCTTTCTTTAGACCATATAAAGCTTTGTTCAACTTACATACTTGATCTTTACTCTTCTCTTCAATAAATCCTTCAGGTTGTTCAATATAGACTTCTTCTTCTAGTATACCATTCAAAAATGCAGATTTAACATCCATTTGATATACCTTGAAATTTTTGTAAGCAGCATATGCCAACAATGTTCTTACTCCTTCAAGTCTTGCTATAGGTGCAAAAGTTTCTCCATAGTCTATTCCTTCTTCTTGAGCATAACCTTTGCAAACTAGCCTTGCTTTATTCTGAATGACCTCACCTTTTTCATTTAGCTTATTCCTGAAAATCCACTTTGTACCGATTACATTTTTCTCTTTTGGTCTTGGGACCAGTGTCCATGTTTCATTTTTCTTGATTTGATCAATCTCTTCTGTCATACCATTTACCCAACCTCCATTGCTTAAAGCCTCTTTTACTATCCTCGGTTCAAATTCGGATATTAGACATGTGTTGTGTCTCAGTTTGTTCCTTTTCATCACTGGAGCATCCTTATCTCCTATAATCTAACTTGATGCATGATTTCTTCTGACATATTTTGCTAATATAGGCTTGGTAGGCTCTGGATGATTTTCTTCATCACTCGATAATTGAGTAATTTCTTCATTGGCTTTCTCAATAAGACTTGTCAGTTGTACATGTACAAACTCTTCATAATCTTTTGGTTCTTTGGAGTTTCCTTCATCATTCCTTTCTGCAAATTCATCAATTTTCGCATTTGCACTTTCCACAATTTTTTTAGATGATTTGATCAAACATTTAAATGCTTTACTCCTAGAGGAATAACCAAGAAATGTTCCTTCCTCGCTTTTCTGATCCAATTTTCCATTTCTATCATCTTTGTGAACATAACATCTACTTCCAAATATTTTAAAATAACTTACATTTGGTTTCTTGTCATACCAGATTTCATAAGGTGTCTTCATAGTTCCTTTCTTCAGTTGTACTCGGTTCAAGGTGTAAACTGCAGTGCTTATTGCTTCTCTCCAAAATATTTGAGGTACTATATTTTCTATCATCAAAGTTCTGGCACAATCTACAATTGATTTGTTCCTTCTTTCAGCTATTCCATTTTGCTATGGTGTCCTTGGTGCTGACACTTGTCTCTTTATACCATGATCATTGAAAAATAAGTTAAATTCATCATAAATGAATTGTCCTCCTCTATCAGATCTAAGACATTTCAACTATCTTCCTATTTCTTTTTCAACTCTTGCCTTATACCATTTGAACATTTGAAAAGCTTCTAATTTCTCTTTTAGAAACATAACTGACATCATCCTTGAGTAATCATCCACAAATAATATGAAGTATTTATCACCATAGTAACTTTGAACTTTCATAGGGATTCTAATTGGGAAGATGGGAGACACGGGAGAAGTGGGAGGAGAGGAAGGAGCAGGAGCTCAAATTTCAAATTTCCATCAAGGCAGGAACCCTGGTTCCAATGGTGAGAGCGGCCAGATCAATGGTGTTGGTCCTATGGACGATAAGGACAAGCCCCCAGACCTCCTAGTTCCGGTTGCTGACTCACAGTCCGGTGGTACTCTGTTTGCCATGACAGTGGATTCTTTAGGACATCTGGGGGTAGGGTCCAATGGAGGGCCTATGCCACTTGTAGACTCTGTGGATAACGGGAGGGAGGGAAAAAAATGGTCTTCCCTTTTTGGATCTAGACCAACTGGTAAATCCTCCCTTCCTCCTGTTAAGAACATTTCTGACCCTTCTGGTGGTAAGTTTGATATCTCCATCCCTGACCAAGTTCTGGACCATAATATCAACAGTATGTCGAAATCCTTGGTAGGGAATTTTATGGGTCCGCGCCCAAATATTGAAGTTGTTAGGGCCTTTGTTAATCGAAAATGGGCACTAAAAGGAAATGTAGAGGTCTCGGCTCTTCCCAAAGGTCTTCTGTCTTTCTCTTTTTCATGTGAAGAAGATAAGGTTAAGATCTTGTGCGGGAGTCCCTGGATGGTGGGAAAGACAGCTCTGGTTCTAAGAAAATGGCATCCGAAATTAAATATGAATGATTCTATTCTGGCACAGGTTCCAGTATGGATAAAACTCCCAGGATTGCCTCTCGAGTATTGGGCAGAAAGCATCTTCTCTGGAATAGCAAGTTCTTTTGGTGAGCTGCTCTCTATTGAACCAGTCACTGCTTCAAAAAGAAGATTAACCCATGCAAGGTTCTGTGTTGGAGTAGCCCCTGAGGAAGATATGCCGGAACAGATTGATCTAGTTTCAAAACTGGGAACCTGGAAGCAACATATAGAATATGAAACTATTCCTTTTGCTTGTTTCCATTGTAAGAAGGTAGGTCATTGGGCAAAATCTTGTTCGAAAAAGCAAAAGGCAGAGCCTAATCAGTTAAAACCTCAGATTGAAATCCTGAATATGCCAGAGAAAAGGGTGTGGCAAGTTAAAAACATAGAAAATAAGGAAAAAAATCCAAATCACTTTTCTCCTTTGGGGGAACAAAAGGAAGCCTCAAACTCTATCCTCAGTCCCACTGTTCAGGAGGCAAATAGGAATGAAACAACCAAAGCTAGTCCCATAAAAATTACGCAAAAAATGGATTTGAATGATCAGAATGATCCTCCAAAACCAAAAGATGAAGTGGTGGATGACACATATGAAAATCAGGCAATAGAAGCTAGAGACTATCAACCGGAGGAAGGTGAGATCCCAGATCCACAAGTTGAAAGGACAGACTCTTCTGTAGCCATACCTAGTTTTGAAATACAAGAAGCCCAAAAGTGTGCAATTTTGGGATTGAGTCTTTCAGATTTGGATCAGCATTCAAGAACAGCAAACATTATTTCAACTGAGTCCAGAACTCTTAAATGGGGTAATGAAGATGAAATTTCCAAAATCCTAACCAATCTGGAAGTGGCTTCTATGTCAGAAACGGAATGGAAGCAGCCTAAACACAGGAGTAAGAAAGCAGCAACACCCTCGATATCCTTGATTAGGAAATCCAGCAGAATAGCTCAAGTTGATGTGGGATACGTCTCCTCTTCCCCAGGGTGACCATCTAATCACAAAGTTAGAGACATGGAGGCCAGCAAGAACATAGCAGATGGAGCTCAGAAAACTCTCAAGGAGCTGGGAATTGGTAAGTAACTATGAAGATAATCTCTTGGAATTTAAGGGGTCTAAACAATCCCCATAAACATGATATTATTAGGAATATGATAAGAGATAGCAATCCTGACATTTTTCTCATTCAAGAAACCAAAATTTGTAGAGAAAAAGTTGAATCTTTGAAGTTTTTCAAAAATGGTAAAATTAGTGGGGGAAGTTCTGAGGGTGCTTCTGGAGGCATTGCTACCATCTGGAATTTTAACACTATTAAAGGCCAGGTCATTATTCAGGAAGGTAATTTTTCTTGTATTAAATTTGAGCATCTTAAAGATGGTTTTTCATGGGTTCTCACAAACATTTATGCTCCTAATACCTTAAAGGCTAGAAACTCTTTTTAGAAAAGGATAAAACAGGCTAGGGAAAGTTTCAAAAATCTAAGTTGGATGGTTATGGGGGATTTCAATATGCCTTTAAAAGAGGAGGAAAAATTTGGAGGCAGCCCACCTCAGTTGGAAAGTAGAATGGCTCTCATGGATTTTATTAATTCTCTAGCTCTTAATGATTTGGAGATACAGGGTTGTAATTTCACATGGACAAATAGAAGAAATGGTAATGACCTTATTCAAGTGCGCCTTGACCGAACTCTTATTTCTGATGATTGGTATAGTCAGTATTTCTGTTCTTTATCTACACATATTTGGGTTGGTTCCAATCACTTTCCAATTACTTTTAATGCTGATTTGATCAATAGAAGAAAAAACTATCCCTTTAGATTTGAAAAAATGTGGACTCTTCACCCTGATATTAAAAAGTATATTCAAAAATGGTGGAGCATCCAAGTTGAGGGAAAGGCAATGTTCAAAGTGGTTAAGAAGCTCAAAAGTGTGAAGGACAACATCCGGATCTGGAATAAGAATAGCTTTGGGAATATTTTTGAGGCTAAGAGTAAAATTCAGGAAAACCTAAAAGAGATACGGGACCAGATCCAAAAGGATGGTTTTAGTACTGTTTCTATTGCTGAGGAGAATGAGATTCTTAAGAATTACCATGATATTATTACTAAAGAGGAAATATTCTGGAAGCATAGATCGAGATGCAAATGGCTCAAGGAAGGAGACAGGAATACAAGATTCTTCCATATGTCAACTATCAAACATAAAGCTGCCAACAGGATGAACAAGTTAGTTGTGGACAGTGGGGAGTTGGTCAAGGAAGATGAAATAAGGAATGAAGCTAAGAGGTATTTTTCAGACCTCCTTTCGAGGGATCAAAGTCTGGATGTTGAAGCTCAGTCCTCTTTTCTTCAAAACATTCCTCATCTCATTGATGCCCAAAATAATGTTTTTCTCTCTTCCATTCCTTCCACCTTAGAAATTAAAAATGTTGTTTTCTCCTTTGATGGAAACAAAGCTCCTAGTCCTGACGGCTTCCCAATGCTCTTTTTTCAAGAGTTCTGGGACATTATCGGGGCTGATGTTGCTAATGGGGTTAAGGAATTCTTTGGGGCTAGAAAACTCTTGAGGGAAATAAATGGTACTTTTATTGCTCTTATCTCTAAGATTCAAGGTGTTGATTCTCTGGACAAGTTCAGACCTATTAGCCTCTGCTATTCCTTTTACAAGATCATATCTAAGGTCCTGACCTCTAGACTCTTGTCTATTCTCTCGGCTTTTATTAAACACCAGCAGAATGGGTTTGTTCCTGGAAGACAAATTCTTGATTCCATTATTACTGTTCATGAGAATATTCACTCTCTTGTTAAAGAGAAGAAGCAGGGTCTCATCCTTAAGCTAGATCTCTCCAAAGCCTATGATAGGGTGGACTGGTCTCTTCTACAGAAAGTCCTTACTGCTTTTGGGTTTGCCTCAAGAATTGTGGATCTTTTATCCCAACTTACCACTACTGCATCCTTTGCTATTCTTGTCAATGGTTCTCCTTCAACCTTTTTCCAAGCTTTGAGAGGCCTTAGGCAAGGAGCTCCTATCTCCCCCATCCTATTCATTATTATGGCAGAATGTTTTGGATGGACCATGGAAAATTTGGTGCAGATAGGATCCTTTAAGGGTCTCCAACCTTCTTCTGCTGACCTTATTTGTTCACACCAGCAGTTTGTTGATGATACAATAATTATGGGGGATTCAAGCATCTCAAAAGCTAAAGTTATGAAGAATACCTTGTGTAAATATGCTTCTGCAACGGGGCAGCCTATTAACTAGGCCAAAAGTGATGTCTTTTTCATTAACACTCTGGAGAGAAGACAACAAAGGATCAGCAGAATTCTGGAGTGTAAGATTGCTGACCTTCCTGCTACCTACCTTGGTCTCCCCATGGGGATTGCCCCTCCTGACTCCTATTGGAGTTCGTTGGTTGATAAATTTCACAAAAAACTTGCAGGTTGGAAAGGGGCTCTCTTAAGTCAAGCTGGTAAGCTCCTTCTTCTTAAGGCTACTCTTCAAAGCATCCCCATTTATGCTCTTAGCTTATTCAAAATTTCAGTCAAGTATGTTGAAGCTATTGAGAAAATTCAAAGAAGATTCCTATGGTCTGGGGTGGAGGAAAAGCAAAGAATGTCCTTGGTGGCATGGGATCAGGTCTGCAAGCAAAAAAGCAAAGGTTGTCTGGGGCTTAGAAGGATTCACACTTTAAATGAAGCTCTCTTGTCAAAACAAGTTTGGAGATGGTTTAACTCTGATTATAAATGGTGCAAAATTTAGAGAAGTAAGTATTCTCTTCTATCCTCTTCTCTATCTTCTTTTCTTAATTCAGATCTTAGTATAAATGGATCTCATATCTGGAACCATGTTTCTAAATGTAAAGAGGTGTTTGCTAAAGGTGTGACATGGAAACTTGGAAATGGTAGAAAAGTGAGATTCTAGGAGGATCCCTGGCTTTTTGATAAACCCCTAATGGATTTCTATGAGTGGGCTTCCCATGCCCCCTCTTGTATTGGCTCTTTTGGTACCTTAGTGGCAGATTACTAGGATGGGAACAACTGGCAGAACATTGATAGTATTCATCCTAGTCTCTCCAAGCTCAAAACCCAACTGTCTGCTATCTGGCTGAATAAGGAAGAGGATTCCCTGATCTGGAGATATAACCCCATGTTATCACTGATTAAAAATGGGCTTTTCTTTTTCCATGATTGGCTATGGTTTGTTGAAATTTTGAATAGGGTTCAGTTTCAAATGCATCAGATTTGTTTTAGGCCTCAAGGGTTTAAGGGTTTGATTTTAGATCCTCTTGTGTTTGTTTTAAATCCTCTGGTTTCTAATCTTTCATTACTTTATTCACTTAAGTAATGGGTCATGGGGTCGTAGGAAGTGTTCCCCCTTGTTGTTTGCCTAGGCGGTCATGTTAATTAATCGAAAATTTTATGCCTTATATGTTTTTCTCCTAAAGTTGTCGGGCCCAGTAACTAGTGCGCATCTCGCGGGTGGATCCACGGCTTGCGTTATTTCGCTAGGTGAACTTGCGCGTAATTTAAAACCAGCAAAGTTGCAAAAATGACATGGCATGCCACATAGACCGTCTAGCTGGTTGATGATAGCGAGTAAAATGGCAACACGCAGCATAAGTTACAACAGTCAGTGGGTTAGGATTAAAGGCTAAAAGGTGAGCCCCAGAGGTGAGTCAAGTCGCAGTTAGGAGATGACCTGGTGGGTACAGCTGTCAATAATTTACTAGAGCCCAGTGGCTTTCTCTTGACAAATAAAAAAGTGGCAAGTCAGCTCCGAAGGTGACTGGACGCCATGTGTTCACAGTGAGTCAGTGGGCCAACCCCTCCCGAAAGCCTTTTTAGACGGTTAAATGCCGATCAACTTAAAAGATGATCCGACGGCCCGCGCTATTTCGCAAGGGTAAGATGCTTGTTCTTTATACCCCACAAAATAGCGAGAGTAAATGAGAGTCGTCCACGTGTCATGATGGAGGACCTAGAGGATACAACTATCAAGAGTTTGTTGGGGCCCCGTGGTTTTCTTTCGGCGTATAAAAAAGTGACAAGTCAGCTCCGAAGGTGACTGGGTGCCAGGTGTTCACAGTGAGTCAGCGAGCCCACCCCTCCCGAAAGCCTTTTCAGATGGTTAAATGCTGATCAATTTAAAAGATGATCCAATGGCCCACGCTATTTCGCAAGGGTAAGATGCTCGTTCTTTATACCCCGCGAAATAGCGAGAGTGAATGAGAGCCATCCACGTGTCCGACGACACGTGGTCTAAGAAGAAAGTTGTGGGCCCGCCAAGGTGGAACCGGCAGTATAAAAGAAAGACACGCGGCCAGCGTTAAGTCGAATGTGAAGGAAATTTCAAGGCCAATGGTTGGGCACCACATGGTATCATATAGCCAATAGAGAAGCGGGACCCAGCGCGGAGCCAAAGCTGTTAGTTAATCTAATGCTCGATCAAGTTTCTTTTGATCGGACGGTCGGCGCTATTTCGTAGGACCAAGCTGCCCTATAGTTATGCTTCGCGAAGTTGCAAAAGAGCAAAATGAAACACTTGCAGGAACGTTGTGACCCGTTGGAGCGAAAAATACGAATTCTCGTATGAATTCAATTTTGAAGGGACGGCCGAAGCATGCGGAATCAATGTTGTAGTTAAGGCCCTGAGTACAATATTTGATTTCCTATCAACCGGGTGAAGATATCTTTTAAAGAATTTTGCAGAGGAGCGGATGTAGAGCTATTTTCTTTAGGTATAGAGCAAGTCAGTTCAGTTGCAGAGCAAATTCCTTCAAGTCAAAAACAGGTTTTCTCGTATTCTTGTGTAGCAATTCCTATGTGGTGTGTTTTAGATAAGATAATTGATTTGTCACAGGATTGTCTAAGAGTGGTATTCATTTCTTACGTTTTCTAAATGGCTCCTAAAAGAGAATTTTCTAGCAAAGTTAACTATTCAGAAAGGAGTGTCTATGATGATCTTTTAGAACAGTTGACGTTGTCAACTAATCAGGCGTCAAAGGCAAAAGAATTAGTGCCCAAGGCTCCCCGTTTAAAGATAGGAGAAGGACTATATGACAAGGGTAACTGGTTGGGAGACCCATAGGTTGGATTGTCTGGGTTGGGGTTGTTTAAGATTGGATTTGGAATGAGAAATTCTTCGGCCCCGCAAAATAGTATTTGGGAACTAGATGTTGGGAAACTGGTAGTCCCAGGGGTATTTATGGATGTAGATCTATTGACCCAAATTGCGCTCAACTATGATCCAGTCACAAGAAGCATTCGGGATATAAATGGGAAAACCCTTGTTGAGATTAATGCTGAAGAATTCAGGAAAGCTTTTGGGCTTAATGAGTTCACCAATTTTCTAGAACCTACAAATTTCACATCATTAGCCCAAATTTACGGTGCACAGAGGAGTCATCTCAGGAATAGGCCTCTCAAGGAGTTTTTTGTGAAGATAGGAGGGTTAACAGTTGTAGGACCCAACACACAAGAGCCCTTTTCATTAAGTATGTTCACCCTGAGGGCTAAAGGAATGTATTGGGCACTTTGCCAAGTTTTGGGAGAAGATGCTGAAGCAAATATGCCAAATCATTACCTGTTAATGATTGCTCAGATTTTGAATCCTTCCCTTGCAATTACATTTGATTATGCCTCTTTCATTGCTGATGCTATTCATGGAGGGTTAACAGGAATCAAGAATGGAAAGGTGGATAGGCCTTTCGGATGGTACTCACTCCTGATGCATCTTTTTCTCTTCAAAGGTGGTGATTAATTTGCCAGTGGACTAGACCTTGTCAAGGAGAAAGAAGGAGAAAAAATGTCGGTACAATTATGGAGTACTGTGTTGTCATGGGATAGAGAGGATGCCAATTTTTTGAAGTTTGATAAATATTTTGCATCCAAGATAAGGACTCTCCTCTGCTCTGAGAACCCAAGAATCCCCAAAGTTCTTCTGGAATTCATAAGACCAAAAGAATTTGCAGAGAACATAAAAATTGTTCATAACTGGGGTGACATTTACTTGTATCCAGTCTCAATAGTTTTCAGAGTGTTTGGTTTCAGAGGCACCCCATTTTTGCTACCTTACCAGGTCCCTCTCAAAGTGGGAATTGCAGAGATCCTTAGACAAATTGGTGGTTTACAAGAGGCAGAGTTGATAGGCAGGGGTAAAGGGACTATTTTCCCTGCAGCTAGCATAGACCACCAGTTTGTAATAACAAAGGGAGGTTGGAATTGCTTTGAGGATTTCCTCAAGCCTTATCATTTGTCCACTGCAGTGTCCAGGTGTGCTGATCCAGAAGACTTCTTCAACGGTATGTTTAGAAAGAAGGCAACATGCAGAGGTAGGCCTCATCAATTCCAGTTTCCTGAAGACCTCATCAGAAATGAGTTTGATCTAGATGAGCAGGAGCTAAGGAAAGAGAAGTGGGTGGCTTATAAGAAAGCCTTGGATTTTGTGCATCAGTTTGATGCCAGCTATGACCCATTGTCTAGCTTTTTCCCTCTGGAGGAGAAAATAAAATTTTTAATTGTTTGTTTTGAAGATGTGATGCAGACCCTGAAGGAGAAAAGGGAAGCTATAATCAAAAGCAGCCCTCAAAAGGCGAGAATGATCTTAAGTGGGTCAGCTTCTAGCAAAGTAATCCCTCCTGGTGATTATACATTGCATAAGAAATCTAGTTATAGTGTGCTGATGCCTACAATAGCGGAGCCCTCTACCTCCAAAGGAAAGAGGAAGATACAAGATGTCATTGACATCCAAGAAAGCTCAAAGAAGCAAAGGTTGGGGAAAGAAGTACAATCAGATACACCTTTGTATTCCCCATCCCAATCCCCTATCCATATAGGAAATGAGAAAGCAGCAGCTGAGCAACTCCTACAGTTAGGTAGTCTAGGGGAAATTGCCTACACTTATGATGAAGTGGAGGAAGGAATGCCAGAAGAACCCATTGCTGCTGAAATGGATATCACTACCACTGAACTCAAAGGCCAGGAGTGGGATCCTGAGATAAAGCAGGCAAGTAATGCCTTCTTAGCTGATAACAATTTTGTCACATCAGAAGCATTTATGTAGTTTATATGGAAACAGCACATAGATAAATATAATGCTAGATGTGAAAAGAGAAAGGTTGAGCAGCCCAATAAAGATCCAGCCTTGGTAGAAGAGGAAATAAAGCAAGAGATGATGGAAGAATTCAAAACCATCACCCCTTAGCAGGGAAGAGATATGGTAGCACAAGCTGGAGTGCTTATTTTACCCAAATGGGATATAGCAGATGTCTTGGTACTAGATGCAGTGAGAAAAGAGACTAAACCTATGGAGGTGATTACTTTCAATAAGGACAATGCTGCACTCGTCATGTGGTCTCTCAAGAGAAATGAGAGTAAGAAAAGCAAAGACACCCCAGGGTCAAGTTACCTTGGTGGGATGATGGTGAAGAGAGTGCAGAGTACAGGGGTAGTGGAAGCCGCTAGCACTGTGTTAGAGACTGCAAAATTTAGTGTTGCAGTAGCAGAGAAAGAAGCCAAAGAGAAAGAGGCCCTCCAAATCAAGTTGGAAACAATTTTGAAGGCCTATAACAATGCTAAGGAGGAGGTAAGAGGTAAGGATAGCATCATTGCCAAGCTGTAGAGCCAGTTGACTGGACAATACCATCAAGGTGAGTCTTCAACACTGATGATCTCCTCTTCTCCTGCAAGACCTCCACCTACTAGCCCTATCATTGAGTTTCCACCATCTCCAGCACCCTCCAGCTCTCAAATGGTTGAAATTACTCCTCAAGAATTAGAAAACTTGAAACAGGCTTAGGCCTTATATGCAAAGAAGTATGAGGAGAGAGTAAGGGCTACAATTTCCAGTTTTGCAGATACAATAAATGCCTCATTGCTCTACAACAATGTAGGTAAAATTATGGATATATGGAATGAGCTCAGGAGAGACAAGGCCATTTTGACACCTATTTTTGACAAATGGAGGCCTAGGGAGCAAGATTTAGAGTTTATGTCTATATCCTGCGATGAAGCAAGGGTCAATCCCATCATTAAATCCACTTCTAATGTCGCTAAAGTCTTAGTACAATTAGCAGCAGAAGTGGATAATGTTGATAGGAAGGTAAATTTGTGCAAAAAGGAGTACACTGATCAAGTTTTTGAGTTGCTCCCAAGAGTTTTTGCTAGCCCGGATCAATTAAAGGACAAACAAATGTGGCTTAAGGAGATAGAAGCTAAATTGTCAGCAAGAGTTAAAGGAATTATTGATCTAGATGATGCTTCTTTCTTTGTTTTGACAATACAAGAGATAGAGAAAATTAAGTCACATTATGGTTTTCTTAATTCAGAAGTCAACAAAATGAGAAATTCTTGGAAAAGGTTGACTAAAACTAAGGATAAAGTGATTAGTTTCTCATGGCCGACAGAAGAGGTGTATGATGAGTGGACAACTAAATATGCCACCCATGATCTGGAACAGTTGGAGAGCGCCCCTGAAAAGGTAGAAGAGGTTGCAACCGAACAGCCTGTTAAAGAAACTGCAGAGGCCGAAAAGAGCTTGTAACTGCTTTTGTGAAAAGCTTGTAACCTCTTTATTTTGAAAGAAATGATTGTAACAAACTCTCCTCGAGAAGTCTGAAGCTTTGTGCATCCATGTTGTTATAAATGGATACCAGGACTAGAGGAAAATCGATCACAAAGAATTGTAAGAAAACGCTGCAGAAATTTATCTGAGCTTTTCTAAGTCTAATGGAGAATATTCAAAAACTTCTTGTAATATTTTTTTTGAACTAAATATCCATATACAGACCATCGGTTTTGAGTGAAGCTTTGTGTTGTCTTCAAGTGTGTTTACAATTTGTTTATTGTTTTCATTCTAAATAATCCAAGGTTGTTCTGTTTGAATGGAATTGCAAAGCAATTTTAGTAGAAGTGTTCGTTAGCTTTTCTCTTTAGGAGAGAAATTAAAGATGGGAGGATCACTCACACCAGTAAACTCTTTGGAAGAGACTATGAATTTTGATGATCATATCTTAATTTGGAATGCATAAATTCTTGTAGGTGTCAGGCATATACAAGGATTAATAGAAACCAAGCCAACGGGACGGATAAAGATGTTTTGTTTGAGGAGTATTATCTGAGTTTAGATGACTCTGTGATCTTGGATAAGGCACTGGTATTGATTGAAGTTGTTTATTGCATGTTTTGTTGATCGAAATGTTGAATTTAAGTATAATTTTCATTCTTTGTTTTCAGTTGATTTCAAGGTGAATAGATCCACTGGTTTTTTGGACTTGTTTGCTGTGGGTTTATGTTTGAAAGTGTGAATTCAATTCACAAAGGTATAACCACCTGGGCTCTGAGTAAGTCCGAAGTGTAGAAGGTTCAATCAAACCTTGTCATATGTTGTCTTGAGAATTTCCTTATCTTTGATGTCTCTTTTGCACCGAGTTTAATCATATTATTTTAAGGATGTTAAAGGGAATCAGATTTTGAAGACAACACCCCAAAGGTACCTTTACTGTATCTTCGATGTATTGTATCCTCTCCCCCTCCCCTCCTATGAATCCTTTCTAGTCTAAAGCTTGGTTAAAAGGGCTAACTCCTAAAATCAATATGTTCTTCTGGACTATTCTCCAGAATAAGATCCTTACTATTGGCAACCTTAAATGCAGAGGTTTTGCCCTTCCAAATAGGTGTGTGTTGTGCTTTCAAGAGGAAGAGTCAGTGGGCCATCTTGCCCTCCACTGTTCTTTCTCAACCTCTGTTTGGGAAAGCTTCCTCAAAAGCTTTAGTCTTGCTTGGGTGTTTCCTAGTAACATCAGAGATTTGTTCTCATCTGGCAAATTCATTGGACCAACTCTTTTCTGAGGTGTATGTGGCAGCTCTCTCTGCCTCACATTCTGTGGGGTCTCTGGAAGGAAAGAAATAACCGAATTTTCAGGGATGTGTCCTTAAATCAAGACATTGTTTTTCAGAAAATTCAAAGGGCTATTCAGGAAAATATGGGAACTATGGAAGTCTCTTGTTACTCAAACAACTCTTTGGAGTCAAGTATCTTAAGAGCCTGGAATATGAAGATCACTAATGGTCATAATATTAGCCACAATAAAAGGCTTGAAGTTAAATGGCAAACCCCTCCCCATGGTTGGCTTAAAATCAATTTTGATGGAGCAGCCAAAGCAAATCCAGATCCTTTAGGCTGTGGAGCTATTCTCAGAGACAACAGAGGCATTTGCAAAGGTATGGTTGATGTCCCTATTGGCATTCAAACCAATCATAAGGCGGAAGCTATGGCAGCCCTTCAAGGTATTATTCTAGCCAAAAAATGGAACTGTACCCATCTCTGGATCGAAGGGGATTCCAACAATATTATTAAGTGTCTCAATGGGACCTCTCAGCCCTCTTGGTTGATCCACAATATAATTTTTTCTGCCATTGACATTATCAGAACCTTCAAAAAATTCCACATATCCCATATATATCAGGAGGCCAACTGTTCTGTTGATTGGGCTGCAAACGTGGTGGTGAAGAATGATACAATAACCACGTGGACAGGTGAGAGCGGTCTTCCCGGAGATGTAAGACAAATCATAATAAATGAAAGATATCCAAGTACCCCAAAGAATCTTGATTGACAAGGCAATTATGATATGTACTGAAGTAAGCACTTCGAGTTACTTCGATAATGAGGGAATCACTCATTATAACATCAAAGTTAGCAGAACGTGCATTATAACTTGTCAAATCAATAATACTATGCACGCTTTCTGGGCTTTTGTTTTAACTTCGAAAAGCTTTATGTTTCACCAGCTCTGTAACCTGAACTTGATTGTGAAAAACGACACCATGGGCGGAAATAGGAGAAGATATGAGCCAGGAAGTTGCAAGGAGTGGAAACAGAAAGAAGAGGTGTGGGAAATTTTGCAGAAGGGTGGTCTTTCGAGCTTCCTTGAGAGACTCCATGGCCGTGATGGAAAGATAACCAGCTTCTTCTGCAAAAATTGGAAGAAGGGCAAGCTTAAAATGGGCAACCAACTGGTGGAAATTGACGAAGAGTTAATAGCTAAAGCTACGGGACTCAAAAGGGAGGGCTGCAATTTCTACAGAGACAGGAAGGTCAGCAGGGAAGCCATTGAAAGGTACCCGGTCACAGAGAAAGAGAAGAAAAGACTAGTAAAGTTGAGCAAAACCTATTACTCGCCTAGGGCTTTTGCAAAGCCCTGGCAGGAAATTCTCTTTGTTTTAATAAGGTATATAACTCTAGATGGCAGGTTTACGAAAGTATATGGATATCACTTTGTCCTCTTAAATCATTTTAGGCATAATGATAAGGTGAATTTCCCTTATTTCTTGCTCTGTTCTATGAATGCATCCCTAAAAGTATATAAAGAAAATCCTCGAGGTGACACTGCAATGCACCAGGGACTTATGGTCCTCATTTATGATCATCTAAAGGCCAGTAAAATCAATCGAATGCAGCTCTCTGTGGATTCAGAAGAAGAAATGTCTGATTCTGATTTCTCAGAGGAGGAGGATTCAGATAATGATTCCTCGACTAAAAATGAGGAAAGCTCTGACGACTCAGAGTATGAGAGGAGCAAGAAGAGGAAATCAAGACCCTCTTCTTCTAAGAGTAAAAAACCCCAAAGCAAACCCTTGATTAATATTTCTTCGAAAGAAGAGGACTCTGATTTCCCTGAGGAGAAGAAGAACCCTAAGGGAGTGCTGAAGGAAAAAAGTAAAATCCAAGCCCAACCCAGGAAGAAGCAAAAGAAAACAGAGGAGACTGGCAAAGATCTAGAGGACACAAGCAAGGAACCGGAAGAGGACAAGCAAACAAGAACCCTGGAAGCTAAACAAAGCCTGGAGATGGAGACTATGGAGGAGACCCTCAGGGCCTCTGACACTATTTTTGCCCTCCATATTGCTAAAGATGAATAGATAACCCCTGGTAAAGTTACTCCTTCTCCTGGTCCTCACCCCGAGGCCTTGAAGGGTTTTATGAAAACCATTGAATGGCTTATTGACGGGAATAAGAATACTGTGGATGAATACAAAAAACTCTGCAACAGAGTCATGATCCTGGAGACCATTAACATTGGAGAGGGGAACACTATGGCCAATTATATTGAAGATTTGAAGAACATAGTTGCCAAAGCGGAAGACATCAGAGATGCCTTTAATCCTCAGTTTGAGAAAATTGAAAAGGAGATACAGATAGAAAAACCCTGGAGGAAAGTAACGAAAAAACGCTCTCGGATACAGTTGCCAAAGTGGACAAGATAGAGGAGTGCCTCAAGAACATTGCGGAGTAGAGTCTCAGCATTCTGAAAATCTCAGCCAACAACACCCATACCCTCATCAACAAGCTCGATGATGAAAAGGAAACCCAAGAAATTGACCTGGATGCAGAAGGAACCGGGGAAGCCCAAGGTCCCAGAACTCGCACCCATTGAAAGAGGAAGGAAAAGAAAGTGAATAAGGACCTGGAGGAGCTAAAAGCAGTTGGGACGACCTATGATGAGCTGGTGACTAAGGTAGAGGATCTGCTGAAGAAAATTACTATGTAGTGTCTCCTTGGGTTCTTTGCTATTTTTTGTTGTTTAGCTATTTTTTCTGTTCGCTGGTTTTTTGGACCAGTCACTTTGTATGAGGACTCTATTTTCTCAACTTTTTATTTTAACTATGTTGTAATGGTTTCGGGTCCTTAAAACCTGTTTTTCATTCAATCAGAACTTTGAACTTTCATAGGACCACAAAGATTAGTGTGTACAAGACCTAAAATTCCTTTAGAAGTGTAAGACTTACTTGTAAAGCTTGATTTTTTCATCTTACCCATCTGGCATCCTCGACATATTGCATTTCAGGTTTTTCCAAGCTCGGTAGACCTCTTACATGATGCTTCTTACTTATTTTGATTAGATTATCAAAATTTGCATGACAAAACCTTTTATGCCATAACCAGGTATCTTCTATTTTTGCATACAGACAATTGTTCCAAGTTGAGTCAAGGTGAAATGTATTACCTCTTGTTTGAGTCACAGTAGCAGCCAACTTTCCATGTTTGTCATGAACATTGACAATTCCTGTAGCGTCCTAAAATTGTGACACTTGCAATTTCGACTGCATTTCGGTCTTCACGATGGCGACGCAACACGCAACCTAAATGGAGACCCCGAAACTTGCTCACGACACTGAAAACTGCATTTTTCAAGCACCCTGGCCTGAACCTCCTTGCACCCTGCTGTCCCGGGAGGTGGGACCAGAGCACCCAACGCCCTGGTCCCCAGGACCATGGCGCCCAGCGCCCTGGTCCCTGGGTCCTATTTTGGGCCCGGTCTCCTAAGGGGTCTCGGGTCTTTTTGTTTGCAATTTGGAAATTAACTTTCCTGGTCGGCCTAAGGTCGGGAAAATCAGTCTATCAGCCCTAAATGACAAGTATATAAACTACATTTTTCTCTCTCATTTGGCATGAAGGGGATATGTGTAAAAAGCGTGGAAACTATACTCAAGCATTCAAGCATTCAAGCATTCCTTCAAGCAATTGATCATTTCAAGTCTCCATTCAAGGCTAAGTGTTGCATTCAAGACAAGGATTCAACCATTGAAGAGGAGATCACATACTACATGCTACATACAACATACAACATACAACATCTAAACCTTCGCACATAAGGATACAAACATCCTTAGAACAAGGTATTAGTACTTGTTTTACAGTCATTTACATTTACAGCTCTTGCTCATTTCTTGGTTAATTCCAAAACCGAGGTTTGACCTAAA
Organism: Cryptomeria japonica; assembly: GCF_030272615.1. NCBI lineage: Eukaryota > Viridiplantae > Streptophyta > Pinopsida > Cupressales > Cupressaceae > Cryptomeria > Cryptomeria japonica. The sequence continues at coordinate 531,542,187 of NC_081409.1, read as the reverse complement.
GGCAAACCCCTAATCCCTAACCCCCCAATCGTCTTAGCTTTTCTGTGTGTAGGTTGCAGGTACGCGGCTGAAATTGAAGATCTGGAATCCTTGTGCAGAGACGAACAGATCCCCCTTCGTTTCGCGGATTTTTCGGAGGACCGTGGCGCCGGGCGCCATCGTCCTGACAACTTTTGCTCAAATTTGCAGGACAGCGCCGTATCGACATTTTACTGCTAATTCCAGGTCCGCAGCTTCATACTGTATTCCTATCTCAGTTTATAAGCGAATCTTTATCACTTTCTATGCATGCTTAGCTTAATTCTTCTATCAACATTCTTTACAAAAGAGGGTAGCCTTGCTGTCTTAACCCTTGAAACACATTTAGCATCCAATCTTGCATTGCGTGGGATTGGATCTTGTGGGTTTCAACCCCTCTTTTGAATGTAAAGTCTCTCCCCTAAGTGAAAACCATCGAATCCTAGCGAACCTCCCTTCTCTCTCCTCAGAGTTGGAAGAGGGGAGAACAACTAGGGTTCGATCGCGATTTTCTGCTTTACATTTTTGGTGAACCCGACGTGAACATCCTTTCTGATTTTTCATCCTTAGATCTGAAAAAATTGATTACATTTCCATGTTTGATCTTTTGTAAAATTTTAGAGGTGATTGCATAAAAACCCTAAATTTTCTTTTTAGTAATTGAACTTGCGAAATGTCTAAATGTTAATGCCTGTTTCAGATCTGCCCTTCTATTACAAATTTTCAATTCATATTTGTGCTTTAATTCTGAAAATTAAGTGGTTAAGTGTCAAAACCCTAATTTTTGAAACCCTCTTGATTCAACCTTTGTCCGACAATTTCACTGATCAAAACATCTCCAAATCAGCTGTGACTTTGGATTCCACAATAAAATCACAATATCTTTCATCCCTGAAAATTTGGAAAAAAGTTGCGAGGACCGTGGCGCCGAGCGCCATCGTCCCCGACATTTTTTTCAAAATTTCGGGAGCGAGATCTTACTGTGTTTTTATGCTAAAATTCAAAATTTTGGCTGATTTTATCAATTTTAACACCTTCAAAATTACAGTCAAAGTTGGTCTTGTGATTGCTTGGATTAAGGCTTCTAAACATTCAAAAATCATCGAAATTGAAATTTTGTGTCAAAATTGTGTTCTTACTGTCCTAAATCTGAAAAGTGTGTTTGCATTCATTCGAAATTTCAGTGCTTTATTCAAATTCTTACAATTTTTGACTTTTGAAATTAAGTGCTTAATTACAACAACTTTGATTTCCGCTTTCAAAATTGAATTTTGCGTGAAATTGAGTCAATTTTCAAATTTCAAAATTTGCATTGCTCTTGACATTCCCTCTAAAATCATAAAATTCAAAATTTCAGTTTCCCTCTATTTTTCAAAAATTCAAATTTTGCATTTTTCGACAATCTTGGTAGGGTTCAATTTCGAGATTGCAACTTTAATTTGGCCTATCTACAGATCGTAAAATCACTCAATTTTTTCAGATTAGCTTTAAAATCATCATACCTTTCATCCCTGCAAATTTCGAAAAAAGTTACAAGGACCGTGTTGCACTCCGGGCGCCACGGTCCCGGACATTTTTTCCGAAATTTCGGGAGACTGTTGTGATTGCATTTAACAGCTTAAATCCAGAAGATTGGCTGATTTTACTAAAAATTGCTACCTCTAAATTCAAAATCTTCTCTCTCTTTCTAGTGCATGAGTTTTACAACAATAAGCCCTACTTACACTATTCCCGTTAGACGAAGCCGTAGAATTAAGTCTTTCTGAGGTTTAACTACTGAGGAGATGGAACCTAATTTGAATAGCCTTTTTAACGAGGACATGGGTAATTCCTCTAATCCTCCTAATGATGAAGAAGCTCTCCATGAGGTTTCCGTAGAACAACTTTCGAAATTGGATAACCAATTTGACGATTTTCGACAATGGATGTCTCAAGAATACCCTGATAGTCAAGCTCTTCCTTTAATTGAGGGTCTAAAACGTATGCTTCAAAGTGATAAGAATGGAATTGATATTTTGCGTGGTAATGCACACATTGTGGATTCGAATGTGATGCCTATGAAGAGTTGTGCTGAAAATTTGGGTTATACACAACCTCCTACTCAAGTCAATCATTCTATTCCTTTGACAACTTCTATTGCTAGCATACCTACTTTTACATCAAACATAATGGCTACTTCTACACAAGACATTCCTCCTATGATCACCAGTCATGGGGGCAACCCTTCTTCTTCAATTAACCCTCTTCCTTCATTCAATCCGACTTCTTCATTCATTCCTTCAATGAGTGTGCCTATTATATCACCACAAATGAACATGACGCAAGGGGGCAATTCGTTTAACCATTCCATCCCTCCTTGTAGTATTCCTCCTGTCCAATCATCTCCTATGACTAATTATCATAGAGTCCCACCACCTTACTCTTTACCTTCTTTCAATAACATAACACCTCCATCTCAATCTAACACATCCAATATGAATTCTTCGACTGAAGCGACCATTAACAATCTAGCACAAACTGTCTCTTCTTTACAGCAACAAATTGCTTCTATGAATCAATCTAAGTTTAGTGTGCCCACATTTGATGTTGCGAGCCCACTTTCTCTTGACATTGTTCGAGCTATCCCTCCTAAACATGTTGAAATCCCGCATTTGGAACTTTATAATGGTAAAGGAGATCCTCTAACACATGTTAAGACTTTTCAAACAATATGTACCGATTTTGCTTATGACCAAAGGTTGCTTGCAAAACTGTTCACTAGAACATTAAGAGACAAAGCCCTACAATGGTATTGCTCGTTGCCTTCCTATTCTATTACTTCTTTCGAACAACTTGCAAATGCTTTCATTCAACAATTTCAAAACAATATAAGTCCTAAAGTTACTTTGATTGATTTAATGCATTGTAAACAAGGTGTTAAAGAAAAAGTGACTGATTTCATTGGTAGATATAAGCATTTGTATGCTCAAATTTCTTTTCCAGTGCCTGACAATGATATTCAAAGAATCTTTATTTCTAATTTACAAAAAGATATTCGAGACAAACTTCTGTTTTCTGAGTTTACTTCTTTCCAACAGTTGTGTGCAACTCTTCACAATTATCAACTGACTGTGAGTCAAATGGAACAATCACATCCTATGGCTCCGAGTGATAAGGGTGATAGCAGTCAACAACCATTTGGGAAGTTTAAACCGAACAGAGATTCCATCAAATTCAATGAAAACATCATCAACAACAATGTGAATGCAGCATCAGGTGTGCCTCCTATTTCTAAATTTTTCAAGAAAGAAAGAAAGTATACTCCTTTGAATGAATCATTGCATAGTATTATGAATAAGTTATTGGAACAAAATGTGCTTACTCTTCCTCCTATAAGGCAAATTGATCCTGCAAAGATTACTTCACCTTATTTTGATAACAAAGCTTTTTGTCAATTTCACCGTCAGCCTGGGCATGATACTGAAAAATGTTTTTCTTTAAAGGGTAAAATTCAAGATTTGATTGATAACAATACTATCTCTGTTTCTGGAGTGAATGATAAAGGCAACACATCTGTAGCTCCTCCTAACCAAAATCTTCAGATTTTCACTGATCCATTGCCTTCTCATACCTCTAATGCAATTGAGGCTAATGATTCCTCTCTCTCATCTGATGGTCTTGTGTCTATGACTCCGAATGTGATTAACTTTGTAGAGCAGCAAGAAATCCCTAAAGAATCTTCCATCACATTTGATTCCAGTGAAACCATTAGGGCACCTGAGGGTCCTTTATACATAGTTGCAAAAGTTAAGAATACACCTTGTCGTGGAGTGCTTATTGATCCTTCGTGCATGATTAATATTATTACTGAAGAATTTCTTTTTACTTTGCAATTGAATCAAGTGATCTATGACAAAACAGATGTGATTGTGAAATTATTTGATGCATTTTCTTCTCCTGCAATTGGTTCTATTACATTGCCTATTGAGGTCCATAACAAATCTCTTGATGTGAACTTTGCTATTATTCCATCTGCCGAACAATTTCGTGTGAAGCTTGGCTATCCTTGGCTATCTTCCATGAAAGCTATTGCTTCTCCTATTCATAAGTGTTTGAAATTTCCCCATAATGGTGAAGTTGTTACTGTCAATCATAGTCTCTTTAAGCCAGCTGAAAGAACTTCTAGCGTTCCTATTGATTACTTTTGGCCTAAACAGTTCCAATCTCTTCCTCCGCGAAGTGATCATCTTTTCAAATCTTATGAAAAGTGGAAAACAGATATGATCCTATCTCTAAGTGAACCTAGAACACCTAAACTTGATATTCCTATCATTCTTGAGAAGGAAGTTCTTCCTTTGAAAGATAAAACTAATGTTTTTCCTCAAGAAGATTCCCAACCCATCCCTATGGATGTGACTATGTCTATGCCTAATAAACTTCCTAAGAGTAGACCTATACCTCCTCGTCATGATGGACTTGGTCTCCTTCCTAAACCAAATATTCCTCCTTTATATGGAGCGGTTCCTCCTCCTTCTTTTTATAGAGAGAAGAGACCTTCTTCTTCTCCTATTATCCAGCCTAAGAGACCACAACCTAAACACCCAAGTGCTAAGGATGAGAACATTCCTCCTCCTCAATCTTCTCCACTTCCTACTAAGACTAGACGAAATCGTTCTGCACGTGAACGCCGACGAAAGCGTCGTCTTAGAGCTCAGGCAGCTGCTTCTTGAACTTTGCAATCTCCAAAAATACCTTCAACAAGCATTATTCCATTTTCTCCTTAGCCGGACATTGAGCCTAAATCTCCTAAACATAAGATGCATGATGGTCTTGATCCGGTGCAAGTTAAAGATCCTATTTTTATAAATCTTGATGATGATATGGACGAAAATGTTATTCATGATGAAAATGTTACTCCTCTTGCTTCTGATAGTGAATATGAACTTGTTGATGTTGATAACCATTTATCTAATGAATTTTCTAAAGCACTTATCCTAGCTCCTAGACAAGAACAACGTGGCTCGGAACATGAACATAGCCCTTGTTTGGATCTTGTGATAGCTCCATCTGCTGTGTTGGATGTTCCTCCTCTAGCGTGTTCCCTGCCTTCCCGAAACATTGATCAGCAAGATCGGGGGGTAGATGACGTGCTAGACTAGTTTCATTAGCATAGCAGATTCTCTCCCCCTCTCTTTCGTTACTTCTTCTATATGTTATTCTCATTCTTCTATTTGTTGTCCTTAGTGTTGTCTACTTGAGGACGATGCAAAGTATTGAAATCTCTCGATCTCTCTCATGTTGACTCAAAAGACACATGTGTTCCCTTCTTCTAGGTGACCTTCCTTGATTGGGGAATGAAGAACAATTATGCATACATACATATGATATATATACATGAATTATCATACAGCATACTAACCCCGAGGAAAGCGAAGTCACCTCGTTCTTTGTGTTTTGTGTCTATTATCCTTGGGTTTATCTCACACTTGGGGGCTAAATCCTTGCGATAACGTGCTCCTTTCTTTTCTCATTCTTATATGTATCACTACGTTAAAACAATCACCCCCGGTGAGGCGTGTGCGATCACTTTAACGTAGGGGGGCATACATCCCGTTCATATCTTTTCAAGATACTTGAAAATTTCTTGGCAAATTTAACCTGGCCTTGAAAATTTTTGATATCTTTCTGGCATGACTCATAGTGAGGGAACCTTGCTACTGACAGTCATGGTTCTTCCTCGTGATCTTCCCTTTTACTTTGTCAATCGAAGTCGTAAGATCCTTAGTCCACTGGGGGCTTGGTGTATCTTGCCTCCTTGACGTGGTGAAAGTCTTTCAATATTGTTTCCTTGTACTTTACCGGAAGTATGAGCATACATACTCCCGCTAAAGTGGGGGCTAAATGTAGCGTCCTAAAATTGCGACACTTGCAATTTCGACTGCATTTCGGTCTTCACGATGGCGACGCAACACGCAACCTGAATGGAGACCCCGAAACTTGCTCACGACACTGAAAACTGCATTTTTCAAGCACCCTGGCCTGAACCTCCTTGCACCCTGCTGTCCCGGGAGGTGGGACCAGAGCGCCCAGCGCCCTGGTCCTTCAGGACCAGGGCGCCCAGCGCCCTGGTCCCTGGGTCCTATTTTGGGCCCGGTCTCCTAAGGGGTCTCGGGTCTTTTTGTTTGCAATTTGGAAATTAACTTTCCTGGTCGGCCTAAGGTCGGGAAAATCAGTCTATCAGCCCTAAATGACAAGTATATAAACTACATTTTTCTCTCTCATTTGGCATGAAGGGGATATGTGTAAAAAGCGTGGAAACTATACTCAAGCATTCAAGCATTCAAGCATTCCTTCAAGCAATTGATCATTTCAAGTCTCCATTCAAGGCTAAGTGTTGCATTCAAGACAAGGATTCAACCATTGAAGAGGAGATCACATACTACATGCTACATACAACATACAACATCTAAACCTTCGCACATAAGGATACAAACATCCTTAGAACAAGGTATTAGTACTTGTTTTACAGTCATTTACATTTACAGCTCTTGCTCATTTCTTGGTTAATTCCAAAACCGGGGTTTGACCTAAAGGCAAACCCCTAATCCCTAACCCCCCAATCGTCTTCGCTTTTTTGTGTGTAGGTTGCAGGTACGCGGCTGAAATTGAAGATCTGGAATCCTTGTGCAGAGACGAACAGATCCCCCTTCGTTTCGCGGATTTTTCGGAGGACCGTGGCGCCGGGCGCCATCGTCCCGACAACTTTTGCTCAAATTTGCAGGACAGCGCCGTATCGACATTTTACTGCTAATTCCAGGTCCGCAGCTTCATACTGTATTCCTATCTCAGTTTATAAGCGAATCTTTATCACTTTCTATGCATGCTTAGCTTAATTCTTCTATCAACATTCTTTACAAAAGAGGGTAGCCTTGCTGTCTTAACCCTTGAAACACATTTAGCATCCAATCTTGCATTGCGTGGGATTGGATCTTGTGGGTTTCAACCCCTCTTTTGAATGTAAAGTCTCTCCCCTAAGTGAAAACCATCGAATCCTAGCGAACCTCCCTTCTCTCTCCTCGGAGTTGGAAGAGGGGAGAACAACTAGGGTTCGATCGTGATTTTCCGCTTTACAATTCCTTTCTGAAATTCTATTTGGTATCCTGTATTATTTAGTTGTGCTACACTCAACAAATTGTATTTCAGACCTTCAACCCAATATACATCATCACATTTAGCATTGTCAAGAAGTGTGATTGTACCTTTACCTTTCACAGGACATGGTGCATCATTACCAAATCTTACATGACCTCCATCATAATCTTCTAATTTAACAAACTTGTGTTTATCACCTATCATGTGATGTGAGCATCCACTATCTATGATCCAAGAATCATTTTTATTTATGTGTGATATTAAGGCTTTTTCTTCATACCTTTCTTCATCTGATCCATCTTTGATAGCCACATATACAACTTCCTCAGTCTCAGTCTCATCAGATTTATCATCATTGGATTCCTCATCAGCTACTAGACATGTCTTTCTTTCTCTCCTTCTGAAGTCTCGATGTCTTATGTATTGGTTGTCTTTCTGTCTGTCATCTCGGTAATCTTTATTTTCATCATCTTTGTCAGGACAGTTAGAAGCCATATGTCCAATTTTATCACAGTTAAAACATTTTAAAGGTAACTTCCCTTTATACTTACCTTTGCCTCTCGGTAACCTTCTGGCCAATAATTCTTCAAATTCTTCTTGCTTTCTGATTTCCTCATATAGTTTGTGTACTTATTCCATGTTTTTGCAAAATCTCTCACTTGCTCCACTGTGATTTCCTTCAGCATACTTAGACATTCTATCATTGTAATCTTCAGATTCACTGAGATGAAAATAACTAAATGCAAATTCAACTTTATTTACCGAAGACCCACTATTATCAAAATTACTTAACTCAAAAGCATGTAGGTTACCGATAGTAGCATCCAAAGAGACTAGCAGGTTTGGTACAGACCTCAATTCATTGATTGCAGAGACTCTAATGGCATAAGCAGGTAGAAGTGTTCTCAACAACTTACTTGTTACATCCTTTTCTTCGATAGTTCCTCCTGCTCCTTTGATTTGATGGACAGTTTCCTTTAACCTTGTACTGTATTGGATTATGTTCTCACCTTCATTCATTCTCATGGATTCAAGTTGTCTTCTTAGATTGTCCACTTTTTCTCTTTCAACATGTTCATCTCCATCATACACAGATGTGAGCTTATTCCACATTGCTTTGGTATCATTACAACCTTCTAGATCATTAAACTCTGAGTCGGTCAAAGTGTATGTTATTTCTATCATTGCTTGAATGTGTTCTTGCTTTGCCTTTATTTCTTCCATTGTCATAGGGTAGGTGCTAAGTGCAATGTAATCATTCTCCAGATAATATGTTGCATATTCTCCAATTCCTAATAATTGCAGCTTCATCCTTTTCTGCCATGTGGTGAAACTTGACTTGTTCAGCTTTGGTGCATCCCTTTTATACATCTTCGAATCTTGCCTTAAGTACCTTTAAACTTTTCTTCTGGAGTCCAAGCTCTGATACCAATTGTTAGTTAGATGAGAGGGGGGGTTGAATCAAATAACCTCGATAATAATTACTCTAATCAGATTCAACCTCAGTAGCATTTACTTGATATGCAACTTATGACTGTAAATCATTCAAACTCATAAACAGATAAACATGAAACATTAAATCACATTTGACACCAGATTTAACGTGGAAACCCTAATAGGGAAAAACCACTGTGGGATTTCGGACCCACAAGAAAATATATTCTTCTAGAGTATGCTCGGTTAAAAGCAAATCCTGTTAAAGATTACATACACATTGCTAGATGTGACCCGGTCAAGGGATTTCCCTCAGATCTGTTAGAATCTTCACTTTGTTATAAGTGACCTTGTCAAAGGATTTCAAACACTCATTCAGAATGTTACCTTCCAAGAGGATTTACAAATAAGACTGTTAAGTCCACTTGGTTAAGAGATTTCCTATCACTTACAGAAATAAATAACAGTAATAAAATGTATCTGCAACTTCACATCTAAAATGTTAAAGCAGATTCTATGTGCTCAATGTGCTCAAGATAATCTTGTCATAAGACTTATCTTTCTACTTGCTAGGCTCCTCAATTTGTTCTTCAATCAGATCTTCAATCTTCTGTACTCGGTAATCACTTATGTAGCATCACTGTGCTTCAGTTTGCCCGCTTTTTTTTTCAACAACATTACTTTATTTATAAGCAATTCCCAACCGCTTAATCTCCTTAATCACATTTCCCATGATTAATCTTAGCCATCAGATCTTCAAACTTGACTAGGTTCATTGTATCCTTCAATCTGAAAAATGTTTTATCTTGCCTTGAAACTTGTATACCTTTCTTGGTACTTGTGCTTGGTTAGGACCGTTCAATCTGTGTTGTAGATCTTACTCTTGAATTTTAATTACCGTTGATCCTTAACAAACTTCTTGCACGACATTCCTATCTTCAGTAAACCTCCAGCTCATTGGCATCCTTCATTTAATAATGTATACACTTATTTAATGCATTTTGTTACTGCTCGGTTGATACTCAGTTAATATTGAACTTTACTCAGTAGACATTATCTTCTCGGTAACTTTTTCTTTCATTAACCAACACTGGTAACCTTGGAGTTTACCGACTAGCTCCTTGCTCGATAAAATAGAATAGTATCAAACCTTTACTCATTTTATTACATGAAATCTTTTCCCCTTCTTGTTTAGTCTTCAAATACATATATATGGGATATCAAAACAATCAAAACATCATAATCTCATCACTGTCTAACTCGGTAATTGTTGCCCATTGAATAACTTATTACTCCCCTTTATTTTCACATTCTTTCTGTGTCACTTACCGACATCTTTATACTCATCAAAACATACTTTTTAAGATATGACAACATCATACTGAATCAGAAAATCAATTGCTTGACATCAATGACAAAATAATAATATTAAGACAGTAATCATCCTTTATCAATTAAATCATTCATCTCCAACAACCTCTCAATATCATCAATCTCCCAACTTATTGTAATGCCAACAGTTTCACTCTTAACAAACCTTTGTCTCCTATCGAAAACTATCTTGGGGTATGCTCAGCATTAGCATAACTCTTTTGTCTATCATTACATTTTACCAATCTTTACTTGATTAATTTAACTTGCTCTTCCATTTTTGCTAGCATTTCTAGACCAAGGCTAATCCTATCTTCTAGCTTATCCCAACTTATAGGAGTTTAACACTTTCATCCGTACAATGCTTCAAAATGAGTCATTTTTATTGTAGAATGATATGAATTATTATAAGAAAACTCCACAAGTGGTAAATAATCCTCCCACTTGTATTGTTCTTCCATGCAATACACCTTGAACAAATCTTCTAAAACCTAATTAACCCTTTTTGTTTGATCATTTGTCTTATGGTGGTAAGTTGAACTTTTATTGAGTTGAGTGCCTAGATAAGTAAAAAAGGATTGCCAAAACCTAGATGCCATACGTGAATCTCTATCTGAGATGATCTTCTCAAGAACTCCATGCAACCTAAACAACTCTTGAACAAATTTATGGGCTATGACTAGTGCACCATCTATTAGGTTTTCAAGTATGAAGTGAGCTACCTTGGTGAGCCTATCCATCACAATCAAAATAGCATTATTATTATATCTAGACATAGGAAGACCTTGAATAAAATCTATACTAATTGTAGCGTCCTAAAATTGCGACACTTGCAATTTCGACTGCATTTGGGTCTTCACGATGGCGATGCAACGTTGAACCTAAATGGAGACCCCGAAACTTGCTTGCGACACCAAAAACTGCATTTTTCTGCACCTTGGCCTGATCCCTCCTTGCACCCTGCTGTCCCGGGAGGTGGGACCATGGCGCCCAGCGCCCTGGTCCTTCAGGACCATGGCACCCAGCGCCCTGGTCCCTGGCCCTATTTTGGGCCCGGTCTCTTGTTGGGCATCGGGTCTTTAAGTTTGCAATTCAAAAAATATTGTTTCTAGGTCGGCCTAAGGTCGGGAAACTCAGTCTCTCAACCCTAATTGACAAGTATATAAACTACTTTTCCTCTCCTAGAAAGGGAGGAAGGAAATAAGAAAGAGCAAGACGCGGAAGCGATATTCAAACATTCAAACATTCAAGCATTCAAGCATTCCTTCAAGCAAATGAGCATTCTAAGTCTCCATTCAAGGCTAAGTGTTGCATTCAAGACAAGGATTCAACCATTGAAGAGGAGATCACCTACAACATACAACATACAACATTCATTACACCTTCGCATGTAAGAATACAAACATTCTTACAACAAGGTATCAGTACTTGTTTACATTACAAACATTTACATTTACAGCATTCTCATTTCTTGGTTAATTCCAAAACCGGGGTTTGACCTAAAGGCAAACCCCTAATCCCTAACCCCCCAATCGTCCTCTCTTTTATGTGTGTAGGTTGCAGGTACGCGGCTGTAATTGAAGATCTGGAATCCTTGTGCAGAGACGAACAGATCCACCTTCATTTCGCGGATTTTTCGGAGGACCGTGTGTACTCCGGGCGCCATCGTCCCGTCAACTTTCGCTCAAATTTGCAGAACAGCATTGTCTCGACATTTTACTGCTAATTCCAGGTCCGTAGCTTCATCCTGTGTCCCCATCTCTATTTATAAGCGAATCTTTCTTGCTTCTACATGCATTCCTAGTTCAATCATTCTATCTACATTCTTTACAAAAGAGGGTATCCTTGATGTCTTAACCCTTGAAACTCATTTAAAATCCAGTCTTGCATTGCGTGGGATTGGATCTTGTGGGTTTCAACCCCTCTTTTGAATGTAAAGTCTCTCCTAAGTGAAAACCATCAACCCTAGTGACCTCCCTTCTCTCTCCTTGGAGTTGGGGAGGGAAAAACAACTAGGGTTCGATTTTTCCGCTTTACACTAATGATCTACTACTTCCACTTCAGAATCTCATTATTGAACAAAAGTCCTATCGGGTGATGATATTTTGCCTTCACCCTTTGGCATTCTAGACATCCTGCTACAAACCTTGCAACATTCCTTTTCTTTCCTTTCTAGATATACAATGGTTTCACGTCTACTAAAAGCTTTGTCACCCGAGAGTGTCCTAAATATGGTGCAGAATAATCTTCCTTCCTCACAATATTCCTCAAATCCTAGAATGTGTGTTCTTCCTTTAAACCTTAACAAACCATCTAGCTCATAATAGAACCCATCATACCTTGGATCTTGAGGGTTGAATGAGAGATCATTCTTGGCTTGCTCATAGTAATCATCTCCCATTAAGTTTTGTAGTACTTGATTCCTGAAATTTGAATGAATGGAGATCATTAACGAAATGTGTCACCTTCAACTTAGAGCATCTGCCACTTGGTTCTCCTTGCTTATGAAATAGTTGATCTCAAAATCATAATCAGATATCAACTCCAACCATCTCCTCTAACGAGAATTTTGATGTTGTTGGGTAAACAAATATTTAAGACCTTGATGGACTATTTTCAACTCAAAAGTTTTCCCTAGCAGATAATGTCGCCACATTCGCAACACATGCACAACTACTGCTAGTTCAAGAACATGCAAAGCATAATTCTACTAATAAGTCTTTAATTTTTTAGACTCATAGGCGATAACTTACCCATCCTGCATAAGCACTCATTTATTCCCTCTCCCAAAGCATCAGCAATAACAACAAAATAGCCTTCAAGATCACGAACTTTGAACATCAGCATTGAATTCAACCTCTTTTAGAAGATCAAATGCTTCCTGGCATTTTTTCGACCATTCAAAACATTTACCTTTCCTTTGCAAAGAAGTAATGGGATGAGCAATCTTAGAAAACTTTGGCACAAACTTCCTATAATACCTTGCTAAACACATGAAACTACAAACTTCATGCACATTCTTTGAAGAAGGCTATTTCATAATTGCTCAAATGATTTTAACTAGGTATACTGTAATTCCTTCAATAGAAATTATATGCCCCATATATTGAACTTATTTCTAAAAGAAAGTACATTTTGAGAGCTTGGCATACAATTTCTACTCTCTTAGACATTGAAGAAATATTTGAAGATGTCAAAAATGTCCTTCTTCATTCTTAGAATATACAAAAATATTGTCCAAAAATACCATAACAAACTTGTATAAACAATCTCTAAACACACTATTCATCAAGTTCATGAATGTTGTAGGGGCATTTGTCAATCCAAAAGGTAAGAGTATGAACTTATATTGTTTGTACCTTGTTCAAAAAGATGTTTTATGGATATCTTTATCCCTGAACCTTAGTTGATGAAACCTGGCCTTAGATCAATCTTGGAGAAAACTATTGCCCCATGCATCTAACCAAATAGACCATCAATACATGGCAATGGGTATTTATTCTTTATCATTTCCTTCTTAAGCATACGATAATCTATACACAATCACAAAGTTTCATCCTTCTTTTTAACAAAGATGACTAGGGCTCCCCAAGGCAAGACACTAGGTCTAATCAAACCTTTACTCAATAGTTCTTGCAACGAAGCCTTCAATTCCATCAACTTCATAGTATTCATCCAATATGGAGCTTTAGAAATTGGTTTTGTTCCAGGCACAAGGTCAATAGAGAAATCAAAAATCCTCTTTGGGGAGAATCCAAGAAGTTCTTCTGAAAAAACATCCTAGTAGTCTTGAAGAAAAGGGTAGTCTTTTATACTCAGTTTCCTTTCACCTTTAAGATATTCTTCTTCCATTCCCTATAGTAGAGGAGAATTGCTTAAGATTAGGTCATTTAATACATATGTCTCTGAGATTCCCTCTACCTTCTCCATTTTAACTACAAAGAGTTGACACCCTCTTCACGTGGCCCTTTTAAGATGCATGGTTGAGATTTGTCTCAACTTTACTTCCCTTTGAATGCCCTGAAGAAAAACTTTGTTTCCTACATCATCTAGGCATTCAACTATTTTAGAGTAGAAATTAACCTTAGCTTTATGTCTCCACAACCACTTCATACCTAGGACCACATCATAGGAATCTAAGGGATTTACATAAAGATTCACTTTGATAGAGAAACTCGAAAGATAAAGCTTGGCTTCAAACAGACATTGTTCTACCTTAGCTTTGGATTGGTTAGTGTTGGCTTTTTTTGTGCCAAAACCTTGCAGGGATCAATTCCGGGAATTCAGTGTAACTAACATTTCGTGTTAGTCAATACCGATAACATGTCGTATTATTGGTCTCGACAGAGTTAGTTGCTTCTTCATAGTTTTGCAAAGTCATATAACACGAGGGTTATATGATGTGTCAATAACAGGTCATGTTATTGACCGGGTCGTGTTATTGACCACTGGTTGGAGGGGCTCCCAGTCGTAAGCGGGCCCCAGTTCTTTTTTGAGTTGACCGGATCAATCGGTCAACTCACTTAGATTCAACCGGCTGGAAGGGCTCCTGGTCGTCAGCAGATCGTTTTCCCCTTCCTCTTACCAGTCACAGGATTTTCGAACGCAGCAAGTAAAGGTCGCGAGATAAGAATTTTCAAAGACGAGGAAGTATTCCTCCTTATCCATGACCGCTATTACGACATTTCTGCAATGCTCCACTTTAGTACAAAGAGGTTTTTCTACAAGAATGTGATGAGACTTTGGGTGTTTTAGAATATCCATGAGTATTTCATAATGTGTCTTATTAGGTGTTGAAACCACCAATATGTCGTATATAACTCACTGTCCAAAAGCTCATGATGACTCGAAAATACCAATTTGTGCACAACCTGGAATCATTTCATTTTATTCCTCGGGATGACATCTCTTTGAGGGATTCTGTCAAACACTTCAGGTGCATCATATATGATTCCACAGTTTGCATGCATATCTACAAGAGCATTCCAAACTTTAATATCTGACAAAAAGCTTTCTCCATTATACTATGATGGACGTCCATATATTGTTGTTGGTCATCTGATATAGTGCGACAAGCATAATTTTTCAAATTTTTCATTTAGCATCACCAGTAATCTCCAAAAGAACGTTGACCATGTTTAACAAAACAAATACAGTTATTAACTCTCATCATGGTGATCGATAAATGTTTCTTTTTCCTTATGTTTTACATCATTAAATAAATGCCTTGAAACAGGAAATTTCATGCCAATTTCTCCGGCTTTGTGCAAGCTGGAAGGATGTTAATGAAGGTTGTTGAATTTGACTTTACACCTGCCAATTGCATTTGCTAAAATTTCTGAAGGCTATTCACCAAATTGATTTTGTGTATATCATGCAATCTTTACATGCCATGGGATGGTGTCTCTTTAAATCATTTTGTCAAACCATTCAAGTGTGCTCTGATTATGTTTCTCCACACTTCATATGCTATTTAAACAGTACCATTTCCATAGTCCTTATTGACAAAGCAACTCTTATGCCTTGTTTATGCAGCTTCAACACTTTTGTGCATACATGTTGACCAAGCCAATTGCAATTAACACACAGATGACAAACCACCTTTATCTCTCACGTTTGCATAATAATCCATACGCTATTGTTAGGCTCCATTTTTGTGCTGACATAGAAGACGTGGGAAAAGATTGTGGGGTTTGGCTTTTCATCTGCCACTTTGAATTTGATATAAAGTTTCTAAAAGGCTTTTCAAAAAACATTATTTTGTGTATTTCCTGGAAATTATTCCATTTATTTCCTTGAGATGACGTCTTTATGAGGTATTTAGTAAAAGAGTTTGCGAGCCTTCTTTCCTTCCACATTTTGCAAGCAAGTCGATCATGACTTTGTAATTACAACATCTGACAACGCCCTTCTCATTTACGCTTTGATGAATGTGCATACCCTGTCGCGAGCTTTCCACGGTGGCATGGGTAGGAGGAAGATGCTGGCGCAAGTAGTGGAGTCTGGCTTCACGCCTACCAATTGTATTAACTTGAAAGTTTATAAAGCCTTTTCAACTAATATGTTATATTTATATACAACCCCTGCAATCATTACATTTCATGTGATGAGATCTCAATGTGGCACCCTGTAGAACACTTCAACTACTTCGAACACTTCAATGTGATGAGATCTCAATGTGCCACGACTTTGTGCAATTCCACATGTTTCCAAATCTTTTATTTTGGCTAGGCAACCAGTTTAATTCGGCTTTACACCTGATAATTGCATTCATCTGAAAGTATATGAAGCTCTTTCAACATGTCTATTTTATGCATATCAAGACCAATCACGCATCCCGTGACATGAAATCTCTCGAGGCATTTTGACAAACAGTTCATGCGCATAGCTTATGCTTCTAAATTTGCTTCGTTTGTGTTTCCATATTTTGCATGCATGTACACCGTGGCCATGATAGTAGTGGCAATACTCAGCCCATATTCATATGTGCACTAAGAAAACACATCCATACATCCCTCGCAGGCCCAAATGAAATTGCCATTTACGCGTTTGAAATATGTAAACAAAGTTTACGGTGTTAGACTGTGTACACCAGTGCTTCATTGATTCAAATATTTTAAGAGCTTCCTTGCAAAATCCATATCGTGCACATCCTGCGTTCGTAGAATTCAGTGAAACTATATTTTTGTGAAGCATTTTGTCAAATAGTTCACGCAGGCCTTATGTATGCTGAAATGTATGGATCATGTGCCCACAGTGGTAATAACAACTGTAATAGTTTCTAATTATCATGTTGCGATGGGTGTCCATATGTTGCATTTTGAGTGCATCTGCAACCGAGAATAATCACCAGGCTTTTCATTTAACACAACCGTGAGAATAATGGCGAGCATTTGCAGAAGACTCGCTTTCCAACTCTTTCGAAGGTTCTTGAAAAACGGTTACAAGTTCTTGAAATAGTTTTAAAATTTTGTAGGTTTTTTGGAACTGACAGCGTCAAAATTAAGGTTTTGGAGCAGCCAATGCAAAAAGTTGGGGTTTGATTTTCAAAAACGCGAAATTTAGAGTTTGGGGACAAAAGGCGCAGTTAAGGTTTCCAAAAATTTCACACAAAAGTTGGGATTTCGAAGTATCATGTGTGCAAAGTTAGGATTTGGGATTTTCGAAGCATCAAAGTTAAGGTTTGGGAAGATTTTGTGCAAAAAGTTAAGGTTTAGGATAACTTTGGTGCATAAGTCTAAGATTTTAAAACTTTCGCGTAAGCAAGGGAAATTGACTTGGAATTTTATACAAGGGTAATTGTGAACACGAAGACAGTGATCAAACAACAATTTTATGCCAGGAGTGCCCAAAAAATAGGACTTCAAAATTTCAAACCAGGAAGAACCTGTAGGATACGACTAAAATTTATGGATTTGAAAGTTCAAATTTGCAGTTGTATAAACATGGCAACAATACTCTAGGTGCTATAAAAAAATTAGTTGCACCAGTATCAATCAAAATAGAAGTAGGAACTCCAAATAGTGTACTTCAGGTTTCAATTGGAGTAATCTGAAACTTCACTTGGTAGTTGTCTAAAGTAGCATGGATCCTTTGTTGAAAAGCAGTTTACTAAGTTGGTAGAAGGTTTTCGATTGGTTGAGCTCCTTGACTCCGATTAGGACACTGATTAGCATGATGATTTTTTCCACATGAGAAACACCCTCCTGGAGGCCCACATTTTTCAGTAGACATTCTTGTATTATCCCCATTTTTCCTAGCATTGAAATTGCTCTTTTTATCATTCTTGGCCTCTTTTTGGTTATTTCAAAACTTATCATCTTTTTCTTTTGAATTCTTCCTTGTTTCCCTTTTTCTCAAAATACTAAGTCGGTTGCAATCAGTTAACTTCTTACAATTCCTTTCACGATAGGTGGGCAAGGACATAAGGTGTTGCTCTTTCTTGATTGCCTTCTTGAAAACTTGGTCCATTATAGTGGGACCAATAACATCTACCTGTCCCCCAATCTAAGTATTCAATCCCATGATGAACTTCCTTATTTGAACCTTTCATCCATTTGGTATTGGGCACATACTTCAAGAGGTGGGTAAATTTCTCCTAATACTCTACTGCAGATATGCTACCTTGTGTCAAATTATGGAAATTAGAAATTTTTTTATTAAAGAATAGTTGAGGCAGCTGTAATACCCTAAAAATGGTCATCTAAACCATGGGCCCCTAATTTCGACAACATCACCAAAGTCCTAACCAAAGGCAATTAAATCAACTTCGAGCACACAATTAATTAATTCTTTAATCATCAAATGTCATATGGCAAATGAATTATTCTATATTAATTAAATATTTATTTAATTAATTAAATCATTCCAAGAAAATCATTTTGATCAATTATCCTATTTTAATTTATTAAATATCTTAGCATATTTAATTAATTAATAAATTTGTCATTTAATCATAAAAAATGGAATTAATTTATTACAAAAGAGGAATTAATCACAAAGCAAGAGTTAAATTGAAAATAAAATAAAAGAATTAAATTGAAAGAGAAATCAAACTTGAGATATTATTTCTTTCTTCTAAATTGAGAACTTGAAATCAGAAAAGCAATTAAAAGGAATTTAATCACTCTAAAATTGGAACTCAAAGCTTTTGAGAAAAGAAGTTTAGTTGCATTAAAAAAACTCTTTTCTTGAATAAATCAAAGAATTACCTATTTTTATCTCAAGTGCATGGAATTAATTGAATTATATCTCTAATGCAAACTCAAACTTATAATCTGAATGCATTTCAATTAAACTATAATTGGAATTTATCTCAAGGTTAACTGAATCTGATTTCTCAATTATTTCAATTATCCTAAATTGTGCTTTTTCTTGATCTCTCTTGTGATTCTCTATAAATTCAGCCTTCATCTCTCATTCAAAACACCTTGCAGATTTGTTATTATACACTTTTTACTCTAGAGTCATTGAATATATTGTGCTTTCTTTTTGAGATTATTGCATCTTAGTTTAGCTTTTCCCATATTTAGTTTACTCCATATTGCTTGAATCTTTCATCCATCTTGCATCCATTTATCTTAATATCATGCTCATATAGATTAAATATTTCGTCTTGGTGTAGTCTAGTCACTGGTATTGCTTATACAAATCTGAGAGCAATCTTATACTCGCATCTTTTAGAAGGCAATTAGTCGATTTGTTATGGTTTTATTATTCATGATTATATCTGTCTAACCATTTATGTAATGACTTAATTGAAGTGTTGTGTCTTGCAGCTTGCAGATTTATTTCACTTTTTCACACACACATTTCTGGCGCCCACCGTGGGGCTCGAGACAACATTTTTCGGCCTCGGAGACAAACTTTTTTCTTATTTTTCAGATTTTTATTTTTTCGGATTTTCGTTTGTACAGTTGTTGTGAATTATTGTACAAGTTTTCCCACAGTGTCAGATGACAAACTGCAATTATCGTACGAGTCGGTGAAAATTGTTGTACGGATCTATATTTTTTGGTTTAAAAAAAGCAAATTTCATTCTTCAGGCTCTCTATTCAATTTTGATTATACTGACGCTGACCCTGGCTTGTTATCTGTTTATCTAAGAAATTTTTATATCCTAATCAGTTTTTGCAGAACGCCTGTCAAAGAATATGCTTGTCGCACAAAGACAATATGAATACTGATTCGTTGTCTTTGCAGGTTGCCTAAGGAGAAACGACCAAACATCGAGTATTCTTTAAATTTATTTTTAGGCACCTAAATTTCTATCTAGTTAAAGAACAAATCTGTATTTTGTGTTTTAAGAAAATTCTGAGAGGTAGGAGAGTATGCTCTTGTCTTTATAGACAATCAGAAATCCAAACCCTTGAGGCATTTTCTTTAAGTTTGATATTTGTATATCTTTAGTGGGCTTGCCCTCTCGAGGAGCTAATAACTCTATAGCCATTACGGCTGGTGAGAGGGGAATGACCCAAGTGGGAATGGCTAAATGCCAAGTACTCACTATAAAACAAACGTGATTTGATGAAAATCAAGTCAACGGCAATGCTCGGGAATAGCTCTCCTCTATACCTTCGGGTATATTAAACCTTGGTTTTCAAATCTGGGAGACCTCTTAATTGAGTTTATACCTCGATGCACTAAATGGATCCCTTACTAGTTCTAATTAAAATTAGAAGCTACCTGGTTCACCTCCAAAAGGGGGGATAATCTGTATGCAAGAGAGATAGTAACTCTCCCAAGATACTTGTCATTTCATGCCCCCATTAGCATTTGGAGTCAGCTAATACGACGTTGAGAATCCATTGCGTGAGACTCAGCGGTCGTATTCTGATTAGCTATTGGGTGTGTACCTGAGTCTACAAGAAAAGGTTTTCTTCTCTCACCGATTTCCATAGGGTTTGCATGTTGTGATTGGAGTTATTATTCATATTACGTGTTTTCTATGTTTTCATCCCTAAAACTAAAACTGGAATACCAAAACTGGAGAAAACAAGAAACAAACTCAGTGATCAAAACTTTGTCCATGTCAAAACTAGTCTATCCTAGTCGAAACTCTGTCTGTGTCAAAACTAGTCTATCCTAGTCGAAACTTTGTTCGTGTTAAAACTAGTCTATCCTAGTCGAAACTCTATCCATGTCAAAACTAGTCTATCCTAGTCAAAACTTTGTCTGTGTCAAAAACTAGTCTATCCTAGTCAAAACTCAGTCCACCTCAAAATTGGTCATACTCAGTCATTGAAAACTCAAAATTTAGCCTCTGTCCAGTAAACTATCGTGTGAATCTTCTGATTTATCATCTTTCTTCATACATATTTTCGTACGAGATTTCATCAATCCTAACAGTCTATCGTTTGATCCTGCATTCTGTGTCGTACGATACCTGATTATCTGTCGTCCTGTTTAGGAAATTGTCGTTTGAGCCTGCATCCTGTGTCGTACGATAAATTATTGTATTGATTAGTTTGACATTTTAGACTTACCCATCTATCGTACGATACTAGGCAGTAACTCGTACGAAATACAATTGTCATCGTTCTGAAGCTATTACACTATCGTCTGGTCCTATAAAACCTATTGTACAAATCTCTGATTTTGTTAGTCCAAAACAGCGAAACTTGCCTAAAATAATCTACAACAAGCATAAAACAGGTTATCATCATCCTGAGCATAAATAGATCTAAATAGTGCACTTCTGTCATGGTGTTGCACGATTTTGTCTATCATCTTTCAACTAGTTCAATCAACCATTTATCAAATTTAAGTCACTTAGATAACGTCTTACACAGGATAGATCATTCATGAAACCAGACTGAGTCTTAGTCACTTCTCTTAAATCAAACTAGGTAACTTAGATAAACGTCTTACAGAGGATAGATCTTTCCTGAAACCAAACAAAATCTTAGTTGCTTCTCTCAATCGATACGTTAAACAAACAACTAGCTTTAAATTTCATCTTGACTTCAACATCACAAACAGCTTTAGGTCACATAAATCAACAAAAATGCCTATTCAAACCAAAAGTTCTCGTAAGAAGGCTGCCAAGGGAAAAGGACAATCCTTTTCATATCAAAATAATCTATTTTACGTAAAGGATCCTCTCACTGATAAACCTTCAACATCAGATGGGCCAGTTTATGATCAGTCCTTGTCTCCCACTATATCTCGAACAAAACAAGAAAGACAAGTTGATAAACATAAAACTTATGACGATATCAGTATCCATGATACCGATAGTGATTCCTCATCAAGTGAATTTGAAGCCTCTGAACCTCTAGAAATCGATATACATAAATGTGAAAAGGATAAAGATTTCTGAAAAATGATGAAGGTTATCATGGCTAGAGAAAAAGAAGACTATTTTCTAGAACTAGCAAAACAAGGTGCTAAACTTTCTACTGGTTATGACGTCGAGACCCTCGTCACTAAAGAGGAAGAGATACCCTTAGAAATGGTATAAAAACAGTTACAAGCCTTACAGACTGAGATCACAGAACTAAAAAACAAGGATAAATCACCAAAACAATATTCTCTAGACACAATATGCCTATTTTCATTTGACAAAAACATTTACATGCCTCCATTTCCTTCACGAGTGGAGATACCAAAATTTGACAAATATGATGGTAACTCGAATCCCCAAGACCATATCAGAGAATTTTGTGCTTTATGTATGGAGTTCATGCATGACCAAACGTATCTCATGCGCCTTTTCTCGATAAATTTAGGGGGGCAAGCTATGGAATGGTTCTTAAGCCTACCTGTGGGAATAAAAAAATTTCAAGAATTAATCCAATCATTCCTACAACAATACTCCTATAACATTCGACACCCCATTACTATGATCGAGCTTTTCAATACTAAACAGAAAACAAGGGAGTCTTTTCTCACTTTTCTCCAACGATGGAGAAAGATGTTCTCTAGATATTCATGGCCAATTCCAGATTCTGAGAAAATGGACATTTTTATCAATAACTTAATCCCTGAATTGAAATATAGTATCCAAATGCAAGTGCACCCATCATTTAACAAAATGGTAGATAATGCTATCCGAATGGAAGATGTGCTTATAAAGAAGGGAGATATCTCACTTTGGAAAGAAACACAACCAGGATCTAATTCCAAAGAAAAGAACAAATATTGGAAATATGGCAAAGACAGCAACAAAAACGTTGTTAATGATGGAGTAGTAGACACTATTAAAGCAAAAACAAAATCCATGATATTTGCAACAGAAAATCCTCTGAAGAAAGTAAAAGAGTGGTTCGAAGAGAAACCTTGGCTTTCGAAACCTAGACGCGAATTCACTCCTCTGAAAGAATCATACAAATCCACTTTCAAAACTTTATTGGCAAACAATCTGATAACCTTACCAGATAATTCTAGGCCATATGATCCCGAAGTCAAACTAAAATGGTGGAGAGAAAATGAATACTGCGACTACCATCGAAACAAAGGTCATAACACAAACAACTGCATGAAGCTCAAGCATGAGATTCAAGATCTCATAGACGCTGGTAAAATTGTTGTCGGGAATCACCCAACAAATGTTGATCACAAATCTTTTAAGGACCCTTTACCTATTTACGAACAAGGTGATTCCTCAAAGACAAAAGGGGGTGCCAAAGTAAATTATACTTATACCAGCAATGACAATGTGATCAACATGATTGAGTCTTTCCAACTTGAATATTGCAATGTGATTATAAGCAAAGACAAACAACATAAATCACAACATGCAAATGTTATGATCCGTTCTCAAAAGAAAGTCACTCTCCAAGGAGCTAGTTCTTCAACTCCGGCTCAAATAACATCAAACCTACTAACCTCATCAAACAAACAAAAAGATACAACATTTGATAAATTTAAACAGCTAACATCATCATCATCCTCTAGATATAGCATTGTCGAACAACTGAAAAGAACGAATGCTCAAATATCCATCTTTGAATTGCTCAAAATCTCTTCTGCTCATAAAGAGATCCTGGACAAAGCATTGCTCACAACTAATGTTCCAAAATATTTAGATATTGATCAGTTTCAGTCTATGGTAGGTCATATGACTTCACCTCACTATCTGACCTTCTCTGAAGAAGATTACAACTCGCTAAATCATCCACATAACTAACCATTGCACATTGAAGCTATGATCCATAAACACCGAGTTAAACATGTTTTGATAGATGGAGGTGCAGGGTTGAATATTTATACTTATAGCCTGCTTATAAAACTAGGATTTTTTGAAAATGTCATTGATTTGACCAAGAAAATAACAATTAAAGCCCATGATGAAAAAGAAAGGACCTCTAAAGGTCTGGTATTATTACCAATCAGGGTGGGACCTGTAGAAAGAGATGTCATTTTCTAGGTACTTGATCTTCCTTTATCATACAATATCTTACTGGGTAGGTTGTGGATTCATGAAATGAAGGCAGTTCCATCTACATACCATCAATGCTTAAAATTTCCTTATAACGGAGTTGAAGTTAGTATTCCTCCTCATACAAATCTCCCCTGTAATGCATTGACAAAAGGTGTTGATACCTTTGTGCCTCATAATAGAGAAACCTCTACAAATGAAAGTCCAGAAACCTTGATGAAGGACTTAGAAAAGAAATAAAAAATCATAGATACTAGCATGGATGGATACAAGATAGAACCAGTTCTTTCATCAGTCTCTCTCCCTCCATCACTGAAATAGTTGGGCAAACCATCAGAGGCTATGAGAACATAGACTTTAACTCTGAATATCATATATGATGGTCTTTTTGTATAGTCTTCTACTTCCCTGGCAGATGAAATAGAAGAGGATGTTGTTCTTAAGTGGTTTTTCAAGGAAGATAGCCAAAATGAGGAAGTACGACATTGTGAGATTTCCCCAACCCAATATGGTCTCGGCTACAAAATGATCCAACGCATGGGATATCCAAGTACTGGTCCCATGGGAAAACATCAAGAGAGTATTATTGAACCGATTCAGCTACAAACAAAATCTACAAATGATAAGGCTGGACTGCGATACAATCCAAAAAAGACATCAGACCAAAAATATGTTTCTAAGTCTAAGTGGAAGAAAAGGATATCAATTTTAACATCACAGGAAGTCAACACTCAACAAACTCAAGCAGAATGTGGAAAAGAAAAAGAGGATCTAGCAATCAAGAGAGAAGAAACAGTCAGTACTCAAGTTCTGATGGTTTCAACTACAACAATACAAGGAGTTGAAGTTCCAGAAGCTATGAGAGACGAAGTAGAAATAATCAGAGAATTGTTTGCACCACTGAAAGTTCCAGTCACATACACTGGTAGGCAACAAGTAGACGATTCAGAAACTGACTCAAACGAGTATGAATGGGGTCCAGACCACCTCTCTAATACATCCATTACAGAAACTCCAGAAGAGTGCAGTGATATCAGAGATTGCACTCAAGAGCTTATGCGCTTAAAGCTAGAAAAGGAGATATAGGAAATCAAACTAAAAAGACAAGAAGACTATGAACAAAGGTTGAAAGAAGGAAGAATACCAGAAAATATTTCATCTATTATATACCCCTCTAATAAGATAGAACAAATCAGGTATGGGACTACATAAGAAGAATTGGAAGCTACAGAAGCAAAACCAATCATTAGTCAAGAGGAATTTAAATGGAGTAGACGACAGGGACTCAAAAAACCATCAAGGTTATGTCAATAGGTATGTCAGATACAAATGATAAATGAACCAAATCTTGAGGGAAATTGCAACATTAAAGATGTAGGTGTTGACACCGTACATAAATTCACTCAATCACTTGAAGAAGACTCAGAAACTTCATCCGATGACTCTGATGACTCTGACAATAGTCCTATTTATGACAATATCTACTCAGCATCAAACTCTAAATCCTTTGATGTAAATGATGAGAATCTATCTACTGATCTTGTTACTATCGAACCACGATATGAAGTCCAGTTTGGTGTAGAGAATGATGGTACAAGTAGGTCTATTGGATTAGGTCAACTAAAGATTAACGTGCACTTTAATAATCATGTTCTGACTCTTCCTGGTCTTGAGACATTTACGCAAGGTAATCTTCTAGAACTCGACTTTTTGATTCGCAGTTGTGATGACAATACTGTGAACTCCCTCGAACCTGTCCACACTCTATCCTTGGTACATCCTAAATTAATTGACTGTAGTCTACAAGACTAACCCATGAATGTACCTACTTTTACCAATGACTACACACTAGTCTATTACCTCAATGCAGTTGAACCCATGGACTCTTCCACCAGCGAACAGAGTGAAAATATGATTGAAATAGATATCAAGTATCTTAGTCGCAAAAATTAAAAAAAAAAAAAAAAGATATGATGGTGAAAACCACATTGTGGCGGTGTTAGAATCTAAAAAAGAGAAAATAAAGGACGTACCTAAGGGTGAAAACCTCTCTGAGGTGCCTAAAGGTGAGATACTTGATATACTGCCAAGTCATTTTCAGGAAAGGTCTTCTATATTGATTGAGCCAACTCAGCCAGTGAACATTGGGAGTCAAGAGACACCACACATACTTCACTTAGCTCAATCACTATTAGCAAAAGAATTGAAAGATTTCACTCATCTCTTTTCATAAAAGAAGATCAATTTTGCATGAACGTACTCTGATATGATAGGTTTGGATCCTGATCTTATCATGCACCATCTTTCTATCACACCAGGAGTTAAACCAGTCAAGCAAAAACTTTGTTAGATGCACCCTTACGTGGCACTACTAGTCAAGGTTGAGCTAGAAAAATTGCTAAAAGCTGGATTTATCAGAGCTATAGACTATGCGGAATGGATTTCAAACATATTACCTGTGTCAAAGGCAAACAAATCTATTAGAATTTGCACAAGCTTCAGAGATCTCAACAAAGCTTGTCCGAAGGATGACTTTCCATTGCCTAACATTGATATGATAA